>NC_138101.1:41865393-42061950 GCF_964146895.1 Miniopterus schreibersii | reverse complement strand
GCACGCGCCCTCTCCCTTCCTCACGAACCCGCGACCAAACGCACACGCGTCTGCGACGAGCGGACCGCGCTGTCGCCGCACCTCCCCGAGGGCGCGGAGGTCTCCACAAGCCGCTCGACCGCACAGCTGCGAGCAAGGGGCGCCCGGGCCCGAGCGCAGGCCCAACGCGCACGACCCGCCCGGGGCCCAGCAGCCGAGCTCGGCGCCACTCAGGCCTCAGCCCGGCCCCGCCGCCCGCGCGCCCACCGCGGGCCCCGTCCGCGCCCGCGCCCCCCCGCCCGCGGCGGCCTCGCCGCGCTCCAGGGCCCAGGACGCCGCGGGAGGACAGGGCAGGGCTCGTACCTGGCGCCGCTGCTCCGAAAGCCCCGGCACGCGCGCCCCGCCGCTCCGGGCGCCCCGACAGGCGACGCCACGCCCCCTCCCAGCGCCGGGACGCTGCCCAGGCGGCGGCGGAGCAGCGAGAGGCCGCGGGCGGGCGCAGTCATGGCCGCCGGCCCTGGCTTCCCGACGGAGGCTCGCCCACCGCCGCCGTCCTCCCAGCGGCGGCCGGTCCCGCCCCCCCGGCCGGGCGGGAGAGCAGCTCCCCGCGGCGGCGGGACTGCCGGGCGCATGCGGGGGCGGGGCCCCGCTCCGAGGGGAGAGGGGGGCGGGGCCGACGGCGCGGCCGCGCGTCAGGGGCGGGGCCAGGCCGGGGGGCGTGGCGTCTGGGAGGTCGGCGGGGTGCGGGCGCCGTTTGGGGATTCGGCTGCTCCCGGCCCGGCCCGGCCCGGCCCGCCGCGGGTCTTCCGCGGGAGCGCGCCGGGCGCGGCACGGCCGTCCTCCAGCTGGGCGCCCACCGGCAGCCCTGAGAGGCCCGCGGGGCCCGACTGCAGGCGGGAAGGACCGCCGGCCTCCTCCGGCTCTCGCTGCCCCGCGCGACCTCTGGACGCCGGGGAGCTGGAGGGAGGGACGCAGGTGTGGAGGGAGGGGGGAGAAGGGAGGGGGGAGGGGGGAGGAGGGACGCAGGTGTGGAGGGAGGCGGGAGGGGGAGGAGAGACGCAGGTGTGGAGGGAGGCGGGAGGGGGGAGGAGGGACGCAGGTGTGGAGGGAGGGGGGAGGGGGGAGGCGGGAGGAGGGACGCAGGTGTGGAGGGAGGGGGGAGGCGGGAGGAGGGAGGAGGGACGCAGGTGTGGAGGGAGGGGGGAGAAGGGAGGCGGGAGGGGGGAGGAGGGACGCAGGTGTGGAGGGAGGCGGGAGGGGGGAGGCGGGAGGAGGGACGCAGGTGTGGAGGGAGGGGGGAGGCGGGAGGAGGGACGCAGGTGTGGAGGGAGGGGGGAGGGGGGAGGAGGGAGGCGGGAGGAGGGACGCAGGTGTGGAGGGAGGGGGGAGGCGGGAGGAGGGAGGCGGGAGGAGGGACGCAGGTGTGGAGGGAGGGGGGAGGCGGGAGGAGGGACGTAGGTGTGGAGGGAGGCGGGAGGGGGAGGAGGGACGCAGGTGTGGAGGGAGGCGGGAGGGGGGAGGAGGGAGGCGGGAGGAGGGACGCAGGTGTGGAGGGAGGGGGGAGGGGGGAGGAGGGACGCAGGTGTGGAGGGAGGGGGGAGAAGGGAGGCGGGAGGGGGGAGGAGGGACGCAGGTGTGGAGGGAGGGGGGAGAAGGGAGGCGGGAGGGGGGAGGAGGGACGCAGGTGTGGAGGGAGGCGGGAGGGGGGAGGAGGGAGGCGGGAGGAGGGACGCAGGTGTGGAGGGAGGGGGGAGGCGGGAGGAGGGACGCAGGTGTGGAGGGGGGGGGAGGCGGGGCGCGGGGCCTGCTGAACAAGCCTTGACCTTAGGGTTTCTCTAGCTCTACCTGGTCGTTTCCACTTTGGGGAGAAACGTATTGACCGACGTCGATGGTTTTCCAGTCTGCGACCAAGTCAGCCCAGCCCAGGAACCTACTGCTGTGTGCTGGACTTGCAGTGAGAAGGCAAAGTATCAGCTCCCTTTGAAAAAGTAAAAATCAGACTGGCCATTCGTTACACTGGGGTATGTTAAAAGATAAATTGAGCCATATTAAAAATTATTTAAGTGCTTATTTGAGCGAAAGTTGGTTTGAATCAGGCAGCACCTAATCTAGCAGATAAAAAGGAGCTGTACAAAATAAAAGTTTTTTATATAGGCAGAAGGGAGGGAAACAAAGAAGTTATACTGGCACAAAGCGGGTTGGTTATTGCCTCTACTTTCCTTTAGACTTTAGAGGACCGCGGGGGACTATCAGGCAGATTACCTAAGTAGTGCTGATTAAGCGATTCCTGATTGGTTTAGAGTCCGATCTGGTAGAGCTAAAACTAATTCTTTGGCTAATCTCTTCCCACTGCCACCTCCCACCCCCACCCGGGCATGTCCCCCTTCCCTCTGAATTCTGTCAGTCTGTTCCATGCTTCCATGTCTCCCGATCTATTTTGTTCATTAGATTCCACACATACGTGAGATCATGTGCTACCTGTCTTCCTCTGACTGGCTTATTTAGCTTAGCATAATACTCCCCAGGTCCCTCCATGCTGCCTCAGAGGGTAAGGGATCCGGTGTTTTTTTTACAGCTGCATGGTATTCCATTGTATAAATGTACCACACCTTTTTGTTTTTCTTTTTTTTAATGTGTCTTTATTGATTTCAGAGAGAGGAAAGGGAGAGAGAGAGAAAGAGAGAGAGAGAAACATCAGTGATGAGAGAGTCATTGATCCGCTGCCTCCTGCACGCCCCCTACTGGGGATGGAGCCCCAAACCCAGGCATGTGCCCTGACTGGGAATCGAACCACCATCTCCTGGATCATAGTTCGATGCTCAACAGCTGAGCCACACCAGCTGGGCCCCACCCTTTTTTATCCACTCATCTACTGATGGGTATTTGGGCTGTTTGACCACTGCTTTCTTACTTAGACTCTTGTTTTCTAAAATCATAGACTGTCAGAAAACTTGCTCTTTAAAATCATATCAATAAAAATGAAACATCCTACTCTTGTCTGGATAATTAAGTGAGTTTGACACAAAGAAGCAGCCTTTATTTCCAGCGTAGGTACAGAGCTTCAGATGAGGGATTTCTGGACACAGTTCACATCTATCTTTATCAATTCCAAGAAAAGGGGCCCCTGGGCCCACTTTGCAGTTCAACCTGATGATCACCCCTTTACACACAGCCCTTTTTTGCTTTGAGCCTACCAAAACACTGTTTCTTTTAAATTTGATTTAAACTCTGCCCTCCCTCAAATCCTATAACAACTATATATCTCCTTTTAACTGATGAGACACTTCTGGGTTCCTCTGGTATGCAGTCTCCCTCAATACAAGGAGCCAGTTATTCTAACTTTGTCTTGCTACAGGTTTGTACCTGGTGACTGTGGTCTGATTAGGCTCAGACAGCAGCCAGGAGTGATTGTTCTGAAGGAGGAATTCCTGCCCAGGAGTAGTTACCAGTCCAGCAAAGTAGGCAATATTCTATGCTCTCTGTTGGGTGGAGGAAGGTATGCCCTCCATGAGGAATAGGACCACATACTCTACTTCTTTGGCTCCTCCATTTTACCTAGAATAGAACTGGATGAAGAATGGGTATTCAGTAATTTCTTCAAAATAATTATTTAAGGTTTATAAGGAATCCATTTACGCCACCCCATTTCAAAACACAGCTCATCAGTTCAAAGCCCTCTTTAATCCTTTGGCTTTGTGAGGAGTACATACCTGTCTCAGAGGAAGGTGTGTTGATCGTTGCTCTTCTCTGTCCTCTGTCTCATGCCAGTGCCTTGCCAGCTCCTGCTTTTTCTCTCTTTACACATAAATAGTATATACTTCCTACTAATGAGCAACCTAACATAGTCAGTCTACCCAAACATAAATGTCCACTGTTTCTGAGTAACTCATTAAAACCATCTTGAGGGAAGAGCCTGCGTCAAGTAAGGGAGGCCAGTGCCCTCTGTCATCTGAAGGTGACCCCTCTTGCAAGCCTACCTACTGTCTCATCTTAGTGTCTGTTCCATGGCATTATCCCCAGAGCCTGGCCCAGTGGGTAGCACACACTAAGTTCTCACTAACTGCAGGTTAGATGAATAAATGAGTGATTAAATGACTTAAAACTTGACACAGCAGGAATGGAATGAAATGCCCAAGAACTCCAACAGAGTCACCTCTGAGGAGATTTTGACAGAGCTGCTTCTCCTACCCACAGGCATGGAGTGGTAGTTAAACCTTTCCCAGAGGTTTTAAGCACACCAAAGAGAGCGTATGGTGGGCCACTGCCAGGTTTAAGGTGACTATAAGTTTTCTGACACATATTGGTTTTCTTTTCAATTTATAAAATATCCCTCCAGAACATTATGCATACTATTCAATGATATTGGCATTTTTAGTTGTTTAATGGTGAGAAATATATATTAATGTTGATTTTTATGAATCTAAATCACTACAGAAAACATGGATGTTTTTCAACCTGATTAGAGGAATTGTTTGAAGACAAGACTTTGAATATGAAAGATTATGAGCCTAAAACCAATGTCCTCAAGACATTGAATATGAAAGATTATGAGCCCAAAACCAATTGCATTTGGTTTCAAAGCTATAAATAAGATTTTCTTATCTTTTTCTTTCTAAGCTAATTTAGGCTGCAAACATACACTTAATTCTGGCCACTACCACAACAACACTAATCATTAGGGGAATGCAAGTCAAAACCATAGTTACATACCACCGCACCCTTTAGGATGGCTAATATAAAATAATAAATAAATAGGGACTTCTATTCCAAGATGGTGGGATAGGAAGACCCTGAGTTCACCTCTTCCCAAGACACATGGAATTTACACCTACAGACAGAGAAATTCTGAGGAACTGAGAGATGACCAAACAGCTTCTGCATAATGAGAGAGAGAGAGACCGCACAGGAACCAATCTCCCTGCAGTCTGCTCCAGCTTTAGTTTGTAGCCTTGTGACTTGTGCCCAGGACTCCCTCAGCTTGCACCCACCCTAGCTACAGCTCCTGCCCAGGCATGGCTTCTTCCCAGAATTCCTACAGACCATACCCACTTCTACTCCAGCCCCGTTAGTTTACCTCTGGGAATATCTACAGCTGGCACCTGCTCCAGCTTCAGTTCCAGGTTCCAGTTTGGCTTGCCCCCAGGACTACCTAAGGCCTGTGCCCATTCCAGCTACAACTCCAACAGGTCTGTTAAGGCAGTCCCAAAGCAACTTGCCCTCAGACTTCCTTTGACCCATCCTTACTTCAGCTCCAGCTCCAGGTCCCCTCCCCCCTGCCCTACCTCCCTGTGGCTCATTCATGCTCTAGCTCTAGCTGGCCTTCCAAAAATACCCAGCACATGTAGTCTACAAAGGAGTAGTTCCTACACAAGGTCACTCCTTCAAGACTGGGAGAAGTTGCTGTTTTGCCTAATTTATAGTAACAAACAGAGAGATAGCCAAAATGAGGAGAGAGAGAAATATGTCCCAAATGAAGGACCACTACAAAACTCCAGAAAAATAACTAAATGAAACAGAAACAAGCAATCTATCAGATAAAGAGCTCCAAACACTGGTTATAAGGTTGCTCAATGAACTCAGAAGTATAGATGAATTCAGTGAGAACTTTAACAATGGTATAGGAAACAAAAAAGGAGATCTAACACATAAAAAAGAATCAGTCAGAAATGAAGAATACATTAAATGGAATCAACCTCAGGTTAGATGAAGCAGAGGATCAAATCAGCAATTTAAAAGAAAAGATAGCAGAAAACACCTAATCAGCACAGCAAAAAGAAAGAAGAATTTAAAAATTGAGGATAGTTTAAGTAACCTCTGAGACAACATCAAACATACAAACATTCAAACCATAGGGTTCCCAGAAGCAGAGGAGTGAGAGAAAGGGACAGAAAACCTATTTTAAAAAACAATGGACAAAAACTTCCCCAACCTGATGAAGGAAACAGACATCTAGGTCTATGAAGCATGGAGAGTCCCAAATAAGGTAAACTCAAAGAGGTCAACACCAGACACATCATAATTAAAATGCCAAGAGCTAAATGAGCAAGGATTTTTTTAAACTTCAAAGTTGGAAGCAAACAAACAAATACGTTTAACTATATACCAAATGAGTAACAACCATATTAGAAGAGAAAGGAACACTTCCCAACTCTCTTTATAAGGCCACCATTGCCCTGATATCAAAATACCACAAGAAAAGACAATCACAGACCAATATCCCTCAACAACATAGTAACAAAATCTTCAAAACAATAGTAAATAGTATAAATCAGTATATTATAAGGGTAATATGTCACGAACAAATGGGAATATAAGTCTGGTTCAACATTAAAAAATTAATCAATGTAATTCACCATAGCAACAAATTAAAGAAGAAAAAACAGTGATGATTTCAATAGATGTAGAAAAAGTATTTGACAGACAGAATTCAACATTCACTCATAATAAAAATAAAAAACTTTCACAAAACTGGAAACATTCATTAAGCTGATAAATGACATCTATGAATACTCACAAATAACATCATACTTCATGGTGAAAGACCCCTAAGAGCAAGAACAATGGTCTTTTCTGTTTCAAATTGTACTGTTCATCTGGGACTCACTAAAAAGGGATACGAAAGAGCTTTCTAGGGTGATAAAAATGTTCTAGATTTTTATTGTAGTAGGTAAATAATCTATACATTTGTCAAAACTTAACAAATTACACACTTAAAATGGGAACACTTTGTTATACATAAACTACACCACAATTAAAATTGATAAAATACATGGCTTCAGCATTGCTGATTCCCCGTAGACATTATCCACAGCTCTCGTTTCACCAAGAAGCCTCTTTTCTAGGAGTACTTACACACATCACTTAGATTTTCCATAATTAATTTGGCCCCTAGAGGGAACCCATGTTTCATAAACTGAAAAGCTTGGCCACGATTTGAATATCACAGAGAAGAGTAATACGTGTGAAAAATGTTATTAACAGATTTGTAAGAATTTAGTAATAAACTTTGATAAAACTCTTTTTGGCCATAATAACACAGAAAATGAAAATGTGACTTGTGGAAGGGATGAAGCTCCTTTCATTAGTGTATTTAAAGAGAGAACCCAGCCATCGCTGGCGTGGCTCAGGGGTTAGTGTCTGACTGGGCCTCAGAGGGTCTTATTCCTGGTCAAGCTTGCACCTGGGTTGCAAGTCCGACCTGCCCCCAGCAGGGGCCCCTGGTAGGCAACCAATCAAAGTGCTCTCTCTCTCCCCCCTCTCTCTCTGCCCTCTCCCCCCTCTGTAAAATCAATGGAAAAAATATCCCTGCTCCTCAGGGTAAGAATTAAAAAAAAAAAAAAAAAAAAAGTGGACCCAATCTTGACTGTCATCTAAATGTTGTGAGTCACTTAAACATAACCGCGGCATATTTTGTATTGATTTGAGAGACAGACAGAGAGAGGGTGATCTATGGACTTGTTGGTCACGGATCTATACCTTCATTAGTTGATTCCTGTAGGTGTCCTGACGGGATGGCACCCACAGCGCTGGCACATTGGGACGATATGCTAACCAACTGAGCTGCCCAGCCAGGGCAGCGTGGAGTGATTTTTAAAATAAGGCCATACTTTTGGTTACAAAAGTTATACATGTTCATTATAGAAAAATTGAAAACTGCAGAAAAGTGGAATGAAAGAAGAGGAAGAGGTAAAGAATTAAAAGGAGTAACTGCCATAATATGCATAGTCTGTAAGTAAGAATGCTGTCAAAATTTAGGTGCATTACCCCACAGCTTTTATTTACACATTAATTTTACTTGATTGTAGTCACATATAACAGTTAGAATTTGACCACTATTTGGTATCTAAAATAAAGTATAAATTAAATATTTGTTCATAATATAGAATATTCATAATTACATTAATTATGTTTCTTTGAAGTGTTTTAATAACTAAGAAAGTTATACTAAAACCTTATTAATACTTAGTAGCCAAATTTAATTGTTCATATTTCTTTGGTGACTCTAACTCTCTTAGGCAGGAAAATCTAATTGAGTCATTACAACTAGAAAGGGGTGGGCAGTGGATGGCAGAATCATTTTTTTCTTATACTAAATAATCTCCACTTAAATTGTTAGGGGGGAAAGTGTAATCTATGAACTGGAAAAAATCTCGGACATAAAGAACAGTTTTTGCATTATTTACATATTAGGCTTATGGCACATTTCCAAGGAAAAAGAAACTGCGTATATTTAACTAGGTTTTACCTTGTCACATAACAAAAACGTATTCAGGCTTAAGTAGAGGGTCAGTGAAATGGGTAAGAAACAGTAAGTTCTGACTTACTGTTATTAAGTGGACTTATCTGTACTATTATTAAAATCCATTTGGCACAATGTATGTTTTAACTGACAGAAGAGATAAAGGGAAGAGAGTTAACATAAATGTTAACAATATTAAGAATAAACAGTATTTATTAATATTTATTGAAAACTTATTATTACATTCCTGGCATAGGTATTGTGTGTTTCATCATTACCTTTCCTTCATGTAATTCTTACAACAGCTTAATAAGGGTTTTCCTTCTCATTTTACAGATATAGAATCTGAGTCTCTGAGAGATTAAATAATTTTTCCAAAGTCACACAGCTAGTATGTGCCAAACTTAGGGTTGACAGACAAGCCTGTCTGGCTGTCACAGCCTTACCTTTAATCTACACACTCATTTCCAGGAACTTCCATGAATGTAAGACCCTTCCAAAGCAGGACTTCTTTATCCCATGTTAAGATGCATCGCCATCATGATGTTGTATTAGAAGAAACCTCAGCCTAAGGAATTAACTTAAAAGGCCTATTTTCTTCAGTCCCAGAAAAGAACTCCAAAGGGCAATTTGATTTCTAACTCAAACCAAAGATGAGATTCTTGGTTTACTTCTACTACTTTATCAAATATCAATAGCAAATAACAATGTAGGGAGCGGTTTGCCCTTGTACTTATGTTTGTTTTATCTCCCTCATTGTCTAGGGGCTACTTTGGTGACTATAACATTATTTATATACACAGATGATCTTACTATATTGATTGCTTTTATAAGACATCTTTTTGGCACTATATTTGAGTGTAAATGAAACCCTTTCTTAGCCTCTATAACTAGAAAAGAATAAATCACATCCCCATGATGTTCTTTATTGAGGTTTTTAACTGATACGGTGTAAAAAGGGTTAAGTTTGGGAATCATACCTGAAAGCATATAACAGTCAAGGCAGTTTTGCATTTATTTATGAATTTACAATACAGTGATTTTAAAATTTAATGTAATGACTATTTATTCAGAACATACTATGTGCCTATATTAATAAACTGGTAATGGATTAAATTATCTGTAGTCATTGCCAAGAATGCATTAAACATCCATTCTAGGTTTAAAAACTCTTAGTAAAATATGACTGCACACTTACTGTTGGGGTGCCTAAAGAGCTCAAGAAACCATCTCAGCACTAAAACATATACAAAAAAAGAAAAAAAAGGTCAGATGAGTGGCAAATGAAATCGAACCCAGTATTTAATATTGCTAGAAACAGACACAGGAAGATATAGCTTGAGATGCAAGCGAAATAGACTCCCAACTGAATACCACAAATCAGCAGAAAGCCACCAAGTCACTGGCAATGTCGACCCAGAGGGACCTCACACACGCGGAGGCCCTGATTCCAAGAGGAAAAAGGGAAGTAGTAAATTGAGCATGTCTGATTCATTCTTTCCAAACAAGGTAAGTTATTTATCCTCTGATCAGAATCGTAAAAAGGACAAGTAAAGACTAGAAACGTTATGCAATTTCACCAGCTCAATTTTAAAAGAAACGTCAATGTGGAAAAGTGTTCTTCCAACAGGTATTTTTAAAATACAACAAACAGATTTTCAGAAGTACTAGACGGTAGAATTAGACAAGGGAAAGAAATGAGATACAGAGATTAGAGCAAAAGAAGCGAAAGACTAGAAGCACCCTAATTATATCCATATGAAACTTTCTAAATAAATAATGAAATACTGTGCTTCACATCTCTCTACCTCTACCGAGATATATGAAAATATTCACTGAAATCAAACATTCATCAAAACACATTTTTAACAAAGCAAGGAAGGTGCAGAACAGTATGCATGGTATTTCTCCATGTGTACCATAAAAAATGTGTGTGTGTGTGTGTGTGTGTGTGTGTGTGTATTACTGTAGTCTGCAACATGCACACACATATAAGCACACGGGCTGATTTATATAGAGAATATTTTTTTTCCAAGAATGATACTTACAGGTTCTGGGAAGGGAAACGAAGATCCAGAGTGGAAGGGAGTGGTTTGAGGGTTTGGGGGATTTTTTTGTTGAGTGTTTCTTTTGTTTTTGTTTTTACTATATAACCATTTTTACCATTTGAATTTTTATAATGTGCACATACTTTTTCTTCAATGAAAAAGTATAACCAGTTTACCTGCTTGGTGTTTTAGCTTCTGAATAACTAACAGTGTGTTGAGTAGAGTGCTTATGAAATGATCATAAAGGTAGTTGGGAATTTGGATCCTTCTGTCAGTGGACTATTAAACTGTGAAAAGCTCAGGGAAGACTGGGCTAGTTCTCGGGCCAGCTAATAGTGTTCTGCATGTTTTGAGGCATATCATAAGAACAAATAATAAGAAATTTTATAAAGAATCAGATTGTGTAAGCCACTTGTTATGGACTATTGAATTTGTCCCCCAATCCATATGTTGAAGTCCTAAGCTTCAGTACTTCACAATGTGACCTTATTTGGAGATAGGCTACTTTAAAAGGGAATTAAGTTAAAATGAGGTCACTAGGGTGGGCCTTATTCCATTGTCATTGGTGTTTTTATAGAAAAGGAGATCAGGACGCAGACACGTACAGAGGGAAGACTCTGTGAGCGTACATGGAGAAGACAGCCATTTGTAAGTCAAGGAGAAAAGCCTCAGAAGAAACCAGCCCTGAGGACATTTTTACCTTGGACTTCTTCTAGCCACCAGAACTATGGAAAAATAAATTTCTTTTGGTTAAGCCACTCAGTCTGTGGTACTTTGTTGTGGGAGCCCAAGCAAACTAATACACCACCTAAACTCAGTGACTACAGGTGATAGACAGCCCTTGGATCTCTAGAAAAATGACCTGATGAGATCCGCTCTGTAGAGCAATCCCTTTGCAGTAAATAAGATTGACAGGAGTGGGCAGCCTGGAGTCTCGGGGACTGGTTAAGAAGTTATGCCAATAGCCTAGTGAAAGCTGATAAAAGGCATAATTAAGGCAATTTCACAGGGAAGGGAGAGGAGTTCCATATGAGAGTTGTTAAGGGTTAGAAATGGCAGGACCCAGAGCCCAGTTGGATGCAAACAGAGGGAGAGGGTCAGCCTGTGATGAAACCAAGGCCCCTGGCTGAGACACCTGAGAGAACCGTTTAAAAAGGAAAACAGAAAGGCAGAGGAGTAGTGGGTCCCCACGTGAACTCTGGGAGAGCTGACTAAATCACAGCAGTTACCTGCTGCCATCGGCAACAAGCAGAAAGTGCAGAGAATGCATAAATCCAGATGAAGATCGCAGAAGCTGGAGACCAGTGAAGGGAGGCCGGCGGAGCTGGCAAGGAGCAGCAGGCAGGATGTCTCCGCCTGGGAATTACACCCTCACGGCAAGAAAGGCACCTCGCCAGAAACACAGGGCCTCTTTCCAGAGCCTTCCCCCTCGGCATTCCAGAGGCTGGGTGCGCCGGGTGGAGCGGGCCTTGCTGCCCGAAGGGGGGAATGGGAGAAAACGCAGATAACAGTCTTGGCATCGGCACTTGGCTCTGCCTTTATCAGGTTTTATAACCTTGGGCAAGGCAGTTGGTTTCTCTTTGCCTCATTTCCTTTCACTAGCAAAATCTGGGTGAAGATGAAACGATTGTTATTATGACATTTTATTGGCTAATTAATAGAGGGTGCAGAAAAAGCCTCTATTGACTGAGCCAGGAGGTGGGGAGGAGATGAAAGACGTTCCATCTTTTAAGACCCAGAGCCAAAACAGAAAATGGCATTTTCAGAGAACCAAGAAGTGATTTGCTATAACTAGAGCATGGAGTCTCATAGAGACGAAGTGAGAAAACCTAAATTATAAGCTGTTAAGTAACTTGACCAAGATTGTGTAGCTAATAATGCTCTGATCTGTGAATTAAGCATGTCTTCACCAGGACTTACATTAAACTATTAATCATATGCAAACTCCCGACACCAGCATAGAAACAGGAAAAGAACATTGCCAAGGGTAATACTCTGATAGTCCTTAAACTGAGGTCTTTAAATAACATTTAAATTTTTTCTTCTCACACCTGTTTGTTAAACTTATTTCTAAAGGCTTTTGTACCTGGATGCTATTATAAAGGGTCCTTTTATAATAGTATACATGGTGTCTTTAATACTACACATTCCAATTTTTGAATATTAATTTATACCCATCAGCCTTCTAATTACGTATCTGTAAATTATTTTGCATTTTCTACATAGACAATTACCTCATCTGCTACTAATAGCAGTTTTGTTTTTCCACTTATTATAAATTTTAATGTCTTTTTCTAAATTTACTGCACTGGTTAAAATTCTCAGTACAAGCTTAAAGGTAAGTGGATAATAGCAAGTACTCTTGTTTTGCTCTCACCAAACCTCTTCAACATTTCACCACTAAGTATAATATTTATTGTAGATGTTTTAGGGGTTTATGAGATTGAGGAAGTCACCTGCTATGAATAATTTCTCAAGTTTCCTTTTAAACCACAAGTGAATACTGAATTATTATTTTTTTTAATCCTGGAATTTTCACTCTGAGTTCAAACTATGGTGAGATGGTCCATCCTGAACCTAATGAACTTCTGAGGAGTCTTGGAGATGAACATAGAGCCCTGTGGTCTGTGAACAGCAGTTGAAAACTTCAGAATTAATTTAATTGGGAACTTAAACAGAAACACAGAACATTGTCCTTGAGATTTGGGCAATATATGCTCTCCCCTCCCAATAATAAGTGAGATCTTAAAGAGATTCTAAAAGCAGAACAAACAAACAAAAACACACCAAAAAGATTGTCAGGGATATTGCTAAACAATATATGGCAAATATTTTATGATGCAGCTTGGGAGATACATGTGTAGATTACCAAACCTACAGAACCTTGTGCATAGAATTACATGTATTATGTACATATTACATATATAGGAATAAATGCTTTCTGACTATTTATTGGTGAAAAGGTCCTTTCTTTCATTTTAACTGACATTATTCATAGTCAGTGATAGAAAATGTGGTGGTGCATACAGAACGCTGTATCCTAAATATATGGCTAGTATAATATCTCAGACAAATTTGCTTAGAAATGCATATGTTTTATAGCTATTTTTAAGAACCTAATAAATATTATGGAATCACTTTAGAGTTTTAAATAAACCATTTTTTTAAAGGTAGTACTCTCATTTTTAGTAATCTAAATGGCCTCCTTTCAGAATCACATTGAAAAATGAAAAATTAATTTGCTTGGCTCTTGAGGACATATGGGCAATAATCATTATCAAACAGATAATATAAATATAAAAGACCAAACTTTCCAATTTTTAGGAGGCACTATAGAAGAATACTTTTATTACTTTGAGAAGAGACTAGCCATGAAAAAGTTATTTCACAAAAATCTATTTTAAAAACACCACAAATGCAACTTTTTGCTACATATATGTGACAAGTGATCAGTATGCAAAATGTTTGTTTTTTAAAAAGCTTTTATGAAATGGCAAATAACAGAATGTATGGGGAAAATAAATAAAATTTCACAGCGGATAAACACATATAGCTTATAAGCAATGCAAAAGATGTCCAGTCTCAGTTGTAATAAGGGAAATGCAAATTAAAATCACAGTAAGATACCATCATATAGTAATTTGGCAATAATTTTTAAAGCCTGACAATTCCAAGTGTTGGCCAATAGGTAGAGGAAGAAGAACTTTCATGAATTGCTTTTGGGAGGAATAAATCACTTGGAGAATAGCATTCTTTGATGAAGTTAAAGATGTACATACCTGTGAGCCAGTTATTTCCCTCCTATATTTTTATCCCAGAGTATTTCTGACACATGTATAGCAGGAGACCAGTACAAAAATGTTGAGGACTGTATTTTTTCATAATAGCAAAACTGTAAGCCACCCTAATTTCAACCTAACAGTGGAGTAGATAAATAAATGTTGGTGTCATCATAAAATGGAATAGCAGTTATTTGTAAAAATAAATCATCCTAGATTAAACTCACAAATGTATAGTGAGAGAATTGTCATTTATATATCATCTCATTTATTCAAACTCAAAAAACCAACAAAACTAAAAATTAATTTTTTATAATTTCTCTCATAGGTGAAACCATCTTCTCTCAAGAACTGTCTAGCTCTTTATTCAAATTATAATTCACAACCCTGAGGGGACACATCTGGAAAGCTGATGAATATTCTATTGAGCTCCTCCCCTGAGACCTCCCCTAAAATCCCCACTTTTAAACTCTTAAGACAAAGAACCCAGTTCTCTGTCTCTCTCTCTCTCCCAGGAGCATACCTGTCCCTTCCCCCCCTCCCTTTCCCAGGCTTGTCTTTTTGTCTGTCTTTCTCCTAAGCTCCAAGGGCCCTTCTTTTGCTTCTGTAACTTGTTTCCTAAGCCCACGCAGCCCAACTGATTCACTTCTTCCATGGCTCACTTCTTCTACCTTTGTGACTTTCTAAATAAACTTTGCTTGTATTTGAGTCTTGGATCTAAATTCTTTCTTAGCCAAAACTCAAGGACTGAGGTCTAACATCTAGTGCCAATTCACCTTTAATGGTCCCGGATGAGAGAGATTACAGAAGTTTTATATCTGTTAGGATCAGAGCAATTAACAGGACAAATGGCTACAGATTTAATACTCATGGTATGTGAGTAATCTAGGGCTTTTCACAAGAACAGGGAGGAGTCCAAGGGAATTTTATTTCCCACAGCCTAAAACATGTGCTCCTGACTTGGAGTTCAGGAAGGAGTCAGTGCTGGCATTTATGCAGCTTCCAGAATGGTTCCCATTTGTTCACCTCTGTACAATTTAAAAATTGCTTTTCTACCTTATCTCATTGATTCTGAGAAAATACCATTGAACTTATAAAGAAACTATTATTTATATTAAATTTTCAGGGGAGGACATGGAGGCTCAGAGTAGCTGTACCCAGGTGCTCAGGACAAGCCTGGTCATGCACCCACCGTCTTCCTCCTGCTGAAAAGCCCAGGAACAGGTGCTGAATCAGAGATGAGCCCGCCTAACTTTTGCATAAACTGCCCTGCTTTTCAGATTTCAGTACAGTCTTTTCAGTGACTCAGACCTTTCCTTTTTCCTATCATTAGATGCCAGCCTTTGTGTCTACTTCGAAAGCTGGATGTGTTCCTGTCATCCTGGGGCAATGCAAATTGAAGTTTACAGGTTTAGAAATGTTTAAACCATCACCATACCTGTGAAGCACTGGAACAGCCTTATACTTGTGCCTGTTATCTTTCCGTGAAGGTTAGAAAATGAAGCCCTTCTCTACTTGACCTTTTACCCAGAGGAAACACTCACCACTTGCTTTATCTGCCCCCCCCCCTTGGCACAAGTTATTTGAGTTCTGAGGAAGAATCTGTTAGGGGTGGGAAAGTGGCAACCTCAGTTCTTGAATTCTGGCTAAGAGAATTCAGAGCAAAACTCAATGATAAGACACAGTTTATTTAGAAAGTCACAGAGGTAGAAGAAGTGAGGCATAGAAGAAACGGGCTCAGGAAACAGTTACAGAAAAGAAGGGCCCTTAGAGCTTAGGAGATGGGAAGGGAGAGGGAGAGAAAGCACACCCTGGGGAAAGAAGGGAGTGGGGAAGGGGGAAGGCACCGGTGTGCTCCAGAGAGTCGCACTGGGCCCTCTATCCTGAGGGCCTTTATCTGAAGTCTCAGGAGGATCTCAAAAGGTTATTCACCAGCTTTCCAGGTGTACCTCCTCAGGGTTCTGGCCTCCGCTGATTGGTCAGTGCCAGGACAGGGGCCATTAGTCATTGCAGTGGGTCCTGAGGTCAGCAGTGGAATTGCTTCATCTGGTTTTGCTGCTTTTCTGGGCCTGGAGCTGAAACACAGCCGAGGCCTGGATGTCATCATCAGGGGTGAATGCTTAAGGGAGTGGTAGTACACGGCTTGTAGTTTTGCCTGTTCCTCGGCACACAGGGTTCTCACCCTGGTGACCCTCTGCACCTGGCCCATTGTTCATGCTCTGCTCATGCCTATATAACTGCCTACTGCAGATCCACTTTACAATTTAACTTCCAGCTTCATTAAGAGGGAAATGTATGTATAATTTGAAAAATCATTTAACAAAATAATTTCAACAAGCGCTCTTTTAAAAATATGTGTAAGCATTTGAAATATTTTAAACAGCTAGGATTAAGAAACAGATTGGTTATACTAAAATAAAATGAAGCTTTTGTGTAAAACAGGAATTCTTAGGGTGAGGGCCTGCAAGGACTTTGAAAGTGTATCAAATATGCTTGCATGAACAGGAGTGAAACTAAGAGAAGTGCCAACTAAGGGTAGTCATTTAGTGGGTGTGAGCTACAGTCTATTATAAATTTATAGTACTTGGATATTCAGGAGGAACAAGAGATCCAGAAGTTAAAACAAATCAAAGCAAGAAACTTTTATAAAAACTTTTATTTTCATGTTATTTGAAAAATACATCTATAAATATAACTTCTCTATTCCAAGACATAGAGAAACAATGCATAATTGACACTAAACAAGGCATTATGCCTTACTAGGTAGACATAAAATGTCCAAGGGATATTTAGAACATTAATTCACTTCAACATCAGGAATGATGACCACATACTGTGAAACTGTTTCAATAAATAACAACTGACATTCTTCTCAACAGTACAAAAGTAGATGTACGGGGAACATTTCCCTGCCTTAACAGTGACCTATTTGCTTGAACCCCCCCACTATTTATCTCTGGCCTTCATTGTAGTGGGTGGAAAGGTGTGGTCTTCCACTCACCCCACCAACCAAAAATATTAGTTGCATGAAGAACATTTAAAATGCATCATCTTCAATTAAATAACAGGGCTGAACTAACTTTGATTTAACAGGAAAATGACCCTTTAAAATAACAGTACAGCAAATTACCAAACACTTCCATATCTTTAAATATTAGAACATTAACCAATACACGAGCTTTAAAAAATAAATAAATAAATAAATACATTCATATGTAAATGCATAGAACTCCCAAAAGAAATCGGCTCCTTAAACGCAGTCTGGGTGGCCCGGCAGCGCTGTGTCTCTTCTTTCAGCCTGGCTCCACTAAGGATGCAACAGTGACGCATCAGCCTCCTCCTTCTCCCTCCGGGAGCTGGCACTGCCCCTGCGATGAGAAAATTGTGGCTTATTAGGACTCAGAAACTTGACTGCACAGCCCTGGACCAAGCGGTCACTACCTGTACCCTTGCTGCCCTGTGTGGCAGGAAATGCCGGGCCACTAAATGCTGTTTAATTAAAAAGAAGGGCCCTGAGGTCACAACTGGATTATTAGCTTCAAAAAATAATGTTACACCAAAAAAGTACATGCATGACATCACTTAAGCCTACCAGCAGACTCCATAGAGGAGCTATTATTATTCTCCCCACATTGTTGAGATTCAAAAAGACTAAGTACTTTCTCCCCCACTACAGCGATAATAAAAGGTGGAGCCGAGACTTGCATTAGGAGCAGGGATCCCTACAAAGTCCCTTCTGTTCACCACTAAGATTCAGAGGCCCATGTTGTCCAAAACCAGGGGTTCCACTTTTCCTGTCTGAAGCCAGCGAGATAAACAGTGTTTGCTCCTGAACGGGCAGGAAGCATTTCAGATCACTGGGCAAATGCACTTAATCTCTTAGGAAGGGCAGGGACCCACAGCCATTTGATGGGGGTGGAGGGCGCTGGAAATAGCCTTCCGGCACCAGGGCGCATTAGTGGTCTTAATGACACATCTAATAGTGAAATCATGCCTTTTCACCCCTTCAGCTAACCCTGGGTTTCCCTGCATGGTTTCAGGGGGCAGACCCCAGTGTCTGTCCCAAGTGACTCTGGTCCCATAACTCACTTGTTCAGCATCTTGTCCAGGATCCTCTTCACCATGGGGGCCGCGGGGTTGAGACAAGCTTTCTGCCCATTCTTGAGGGTGGCTCTGCGGACAGAAGGGGGTCCGGGTGAGACGGGGCGGGCTGGGGGCAGGGCGGGGCGTCTGGGGCGACCAGGGCAGGCACTTACATGACTTCGGTTTGGGCGCAGTGGGGTCCCGGGGACGTCACCTGCACACTCTGGATGTTCTTGGGGTGGATCCCCTGCGAGGTCCGCAAGCACTGGCAGCGCAGCTCAGAAGCCACGGGCGCCCCTGCGGGGACAGGGGGCTCGGTTAGCGGGGCTGCCCCCCGACGGGCGCCCGCCCCCCGCGCCCCCCGCGCCCCCCGCCCGCCCTCGGGCTCCCGGGCCCCGAGTGTCACCTGCAGCGCGCCGGCAGACGGCCACCAGGAGCAGGAGCAGGAGCGGCAGCGCGGCCCGGAGGAGCCCGGGGGCGCGGGGGGCGCGGGCGGCGGCGGTGCGGGCCATGGGCGCAGCTCGGAGGGTCGGGCGGTGTCTGGAGCGCGAGCTGGCGGGAGAGCTGGCGGAGCGCGAGCTGTGACTCCCCGAGACGGGCGAACCCCTTTTATCCAGGGTCGGGGTGAAAGCTCGCAGCCCCGGGGCCGGGAAATTCCCGGGGCTGCGGGTCGTCCGGGGGCTGGCGCTGCCCGGCCCGCGGGGAGGGGGTGAGGGGACGCGCGCCGCCGGGGCCGCCCCGCCCGCGGACCGGGGCTCTGCCAAGTTCTCTCCGCCCAGATCCCCAGGCGCAGGGAGTCGCTGCGTAAGAAGGGGTGTCACTGAATAGCGGGGACGGGCACCGCCCGGAACCCGAGCTCGCAGGAGGGGGGATTACTGTGCGCGGGTGCGCGCGAGTGTGTGCGCGCGAGTGTGCGCGCGCGGGTGTGTGCGCGGGTGTGTGCGTGCGCGGGTGTGTGTGCTCGTGTGTGCGCGCGGGTGTGTGTGCGCGGGTGTGTGCGTGCGCGGGTGTGTGTGCTCGTGTGTGTGTGCGCGTGTGCGGGGGGAGAACGACCGCGTTCCACCTGTGCGTGTGAATAAGTGTGTCCCGGCTGGGTGGCTTCGTTTCCCTCCGCTTAAACACGCTCTAAAAACACAAGTGTCCCCTCCGATTATACAGAAGGTGCTGCGTAGGACCGCTCGCCTTTCGGGTGCTCCGCAGGCACAACAGCTCAGGCCGCGGTGTGCGGGGGGGCGGCGGTGTGAGGAGTTCAGCCGTGTTTACCCGCACGGAGCGTCCGGGTCCTCACGCGCCGCCCGCGCAACCCTGGAAAGCCCCGCCCGCGGCCGCCCCTTCCCCGCACCCAGGGCGCTGGGCCGCGAACGGCCTCCCGCTCCCTCTGCAGCTGTGGGGCAGGGAAGGGTGCGCTGGGCCTACGGGGTCCGCACTCTGTAGCTTGGTCCAAGCACAAAACATTAAAAACATTGAAAAATAAGCGACTGGGATCACAGCGAGCCTTTCCTGCTGCTCCGCGGTGAACGCCCGTGTAACTGCCCGCGGCACCACCCAAGGTATCGGGTCGGCGTTATTCCACAGCTTTGAAAAGAACAGGCTTCAATGTAAACTTCCTGTCCCCATTATCTTAAGATTGTTTTTTAAACTCTTGTGGAAGTAGTAATGAGTAATTGCATTACATATAATATAGACCACAGACAAAAGGAGTGCCAAGATGACCGAAAAATGTCAAGAAATAAACATAGGAAGAGAGGAAGTGTCTTCATGGAAATATTCTTTATCACGCTTGGTTATAACAGACATGAGAACGTTGTGGGGATCCTGTTTTGACGCTTCCTGTGTAATGAAAGGAGAATTCGGGAAGCTGGGAGATGAGCTGTTAACTACCGTGAACGCATCACACACAGTGAACACGGGCACAGAGTTCAGCTCGGGAAATTAGGAACCATAAAAAACTTGATCACTAGGGAATAACTTCTGTAACATTTCAACATTTTGAAATTTGTCAGTAGATTCTTTATGGCCCATATATGCTGTTTTATAAAAAGGTCCCTGTGTATTGGAAAAATAAATATGATTGATGCGATTGTTGGGTGAAGTGTCTACACACATTGCTCGGCCAAGTTGGTGTTGGCTCACTCTTCTATACTGTTACTGATTCTTCACTGCTTTGCCTGTTAACTATTTAAAGAGGCGTGCTAGAATCTTTAACTAGAATTATGGTTTCATCTATTGGTCCTTTTAGTTTCTCTCCTTTTACTTTATATATTTTGATAAATGTTGTTAGGTTCATAAAATTTTAGAATTGTTTGTTTCTGGTAAAATTTCCCCCTTTTTATTTTGAATCACTTTTGTTTATCTCTAAGACTACTTCTTTCCTTACATCCTAAAATATTAATCAAGCTTTAATATATCAATTAACCAATATATTAATAATTTATATTAATAATAGGTTGATAATTAACAAGTAATTGATACATTAATATATCCATGGCAGGTTTCTTTCTGTTAGTTTTCCTATGATATAACACTCAATTCTTATTTTTAAAAATTTATTGTTTTGCAGAGAGGAAGAGGGATAGAGAGAGAGAGACAGAAAGAGACATCAATGTGATAGAGAAACATTGATCAGCCACCTCCCACATGTGCCCCGACCAGGATCGAACCTAGGACCTGGGTGTGTGCCCTGAATGGGAATCTAACCTGACACCTTTGGGTGCACTGGAAGATGCTCCCACCAACTGAGCCACACCCACCAGGGCAACACTCAAGTCTTTTAATTTCAAGCTATCTGGGTTCTAATATTTAAATTGTGTCTTTTTATGCAGCGTACATTTTTTGTCTTATTTATACAGTCTGTATTTAAGTCAGAATTTTTGAATTTTAAATGGAATGTTTGTTCATTTAAATTTACTTTAATTCTTAATATCTATAGTTGGATTTCAGTCTACTATATTGATATTCTATTTGTCCTGTCTTTTTAAAAATAAATTTTCAGCCTTGGCTGGTGTTGCTCAATTGGAGCATCACCCTGTATACTGAAAGGTTTCAGGCGTCATACCTGGTCAGGGCACATACCTAGGTCGCTGATTGACGCCCGGTCAGGGCATGTAAGGAAGGCATCCAATCGATGTTCTCTCCCACACTGATGTTTCCACCCCCCCTTTCTCTCTCACTTCCCCTCTCTCTAAAATCAATAAGTATATCCTCAGGTGGGGATTAAAAATAAATTAACTTTCAATTGGGAATAGCTTTAGATTTATGAAAAAATGTATACAGATGTTACAGAGACTCCCTGTGGGCCTTTTGCCCAGTATCTCCTAAGCTGACTCTTACATCATTATAATAACATTTATCAAAATGAGGTGATCATGTGGGGAGTACAGATATTCACACAACACAGCTGGTGGTATAATCTTGACCACATGGTTAAGGTTTTGTCTGTTAAATTCTCCACTGCCACATTATTGTTTTTCGTTTTTCCTAATCTCTTCTTTGGAAGTGAATCACAAAGCCGGGCCCCACTCACAGGAGGAAGGGAATTAAGCCCCCCCTTCAGGAGGAGAAACGCTCTACTTACATTATGTATTAGGCTTCTTCACGAAAGACTTGTCCCTTCTCTCCTGTACCATCTGCTGCTTTGCTCCTTTATTTCCTCATTTCTGTCACCTTTTAATACTCAGGTATTTTCTTGTATTCCATTCTATCTCCTTTTCAGATTTTTAAATCCAAAATTTTGCATTTCCTTCTTAGAGGTTGCCCTAAAATATACTCTTGCCACAGTACAATTTTCCTAAACCTAACACTTTTCTCAAAGAATTTATGAAATATATTGTATTATAAATCCATTTATTCCCCCTACCTCTCCTTTCTGCTATTTTTGTCATATATTTTACTTTACAGTGTTTATCTCCATAGGTCATCATTATTGTAAATAACACCAATTGTTTGAGTACTTAGGGGGAATCCACTTTTCCACCTTTTGCTCCCAGCTTCATAAAAAAGAGACATTGCATAAATGTCTGAAAAACCACTTACCAAAAGCATTTAAGAGGAGCCCTTGTTAAAATATTTATAAAACATCCAGAAGTTTATAAAGAACTAATTTTGAATAATGAACTGGTGAGTATGAGAGACAACTGTATTGTATGTAAAAGTAGGCTTCTCAGGGTGCGTAGGGAGGGTAGTGTGTCAGACATTCCTTTGAGTAAGAGAAATGAAAGGGAAGGAAGAGGCAGGAGCAGGCTAAAGGTAGGCACGTCCTACAATCTAACTGTACAGCACCCGGGGCATCCAGCAGGGGGCCGAAGACCAAGAAAAATCAAACAAAATCTAAACAGAGTATATTTTGCAAAACTTTTATTTTTATGTCATTTTTTAAAATGTAACAGTAGTTTCAACGTCTCTGTTCTAAGACAAAGAGAACATTGCATTGTGAGCATTAAACAAGGCATTATGCCTTACAAGCAAGACATAAAATGTCCAAGGGGTCTGCAACATCAAAATGTTGACCATAGTGTGAAATAGCTTCAATAAATAACAAGTGACATTCTCATAAGCAAGTACAAATACAGATGTGCACACACTGTCCTTGACCCTAGTAATGATCTCACTGTCCAATTACTCAGGGTCCCCTCTCCCCTAACATCCTCCTGCACCTCTATCACAGTGCCTGGCACTTAATGGTGTCCCAATAAATATTAGTTTAATGAGACACTTAAAACCTATCATCTTCAAATTAAATAACAATCAGAACTGACTTATGCTGATTAAACATATTCACACCTTTAAATACTAACACATAAAATGTTAAAATACAGGCTTTGAAAAATAAATACATATATAGATAAATAGATCTCTGGTAAAAAACAGCAACAGTCAAACACAGTAGTCCCTTCCTAGTTCTCTGAGGAGCCCAGCTCTCCCCTCTTCATCTTCAGCGCCGTAAGAGCAGGGACCTCCTTTCAGGAATTGCCACCAGGAGCTGCTGCTCTTGAAGTCAGTTGGTGTTGCCCCTAAGGTGAGAAAAGGGTGGTTGTCACAGGCGTTCCAGAAGCTGCTCTTCCCCGCGCTGGCCCCTGAAGCTGGAGGAACTGCAGCAAGCAGGCCCTGGCCCAACCCTGCGCCCGGAGCAGGTGCCTTCTGCCTGCTCTTTTGTTGAGAAAAGCCAGACTGTGGCTTCTGTCCTACTGGGCTAAAAATTTACACGCATGACCTCACTTAATCTTCATACAATACATTCCTGCTGAGGCTGCAAGGGATTAAAACAGTTTCCCAGGGATCCTGGACCTAGGGCTGCAAAGTGCCTGCTTTTCACCATTTAACACCCCTCCCCCCATGCTGTCCCAAACCAGGGGTTCCACTTTTCAGGTCTAAAGTCAATGAGGTACTGAGTCGAACAATGTTCATTCTTTAACGGGAAAGAGGCATCATTGGCTAAATCTGCTTAACCTCTTAGGAAGACACATTTACCCACATTCATTTGGATGGGCTGGAGGGCACTGGAAATGTCCTGTGGCACCAGGGCACATTCGTGACCTTGCTGGCAAATCTGGTCGTGAAATACTGATCATTTTCACCCCTTCAGCTAACCCTGGGTTTCCCTGCATGGTTTCAGGGGGCAGACCCCAGTGTCTGTCCCAAGTGACTCTGGTCCCATAACTCACTTGTTCAGCATCTTGTCCAGGATCCTCTTCACCATGGGGGCCGCGGGGTTGAGACAAGCTTTCTGCCCATTCTTGAAGGTGGCTCTGCGGACAGAAGGGGGTCCGGGTGAGACGGGGCGGGCTGGGGGCAGGGCGGGGCGTCTGGGGCGACCAGGGCAGGCACTTACATGACTTCGGTTTGGGCGCAGTGGGGTCCCGGGGACGTCACCTGCACACTCTGGATGTTCTTGGGGTGGATCCCCTGCGAGGTCTGCAAGCAGTGGCAGCGCAGCTCAGAAGCCACGGGCGCCCCTGCGGGGACAGGGGGCTCGGTTAGCGGGGCCGCCCCCCGACGGGCGCCCGCCCCCCGCGCCCCCCGCCCGCCCTCGGGCTCCCGGGCCCCGAGTGTCACCTGCAGCGCGCCGGCAGACGGCCACCAGGAGCAGGAGCAGGAGCGGCAGCGCGGCCCGGAGGAGCCCGGGGGCGCGGGGGGCGCGGGCGGCGGCGGTGCGGGCCATGGGCGCAGCTCGGAGGGTCGGGCGGTGCCTGGAGCGCGAGCTGGCGGGAGAGCTGGCGGAGCGCGAGCTGTGACTCCCCGAGACGGGCGAACCCCTTTTATCCAGGGTCGGGGCGGAAAGCTCGCAGCCCCGGGGCCGGGAAATCCCCGGGGCTGCGGGTCGTCCGGGGGCAGGCGGAAGGCGCGGCCCCGCCCCTGGGGACGGTTGGGAGCGGGAACCCGAGGGTGACCCCCCCCCCCCCCGGGCCTCCCGCAGGACTCCGCGGGCTCGGCGCCGCTCTCCTTCCGCCCGGATCCCCACGGCCCGGCTGAGTCGCTGCGGCGCCCGAGCTGCTGGCGGCGCGGGGCCGAGCGCGCGGGAACCTCCCCGCGCCGGGCGGGACGGGCAGACGCCGCCTCCGAAGCAGCTGCGGTCGCGGGCTGCGGCGCTGAGCGCGGGGCGGCCTCTCCCTCTCCCGTCTGTCTACCCGCCCTCTTTCTTTCCTTTAATGTAAAATGTTACTTTATTTGTATCAAAATATTTCACTAATGGCCACATGTTCTAATGACCCTCTGAGAAGGAAACATTTTGAAGTTTGGTTTTGCACATGGATGTTTAACCGTGTGACTATGCGTCGTAAGTATAACTGTGAAACAATAAATGGCACCTATTTCAAGCGCCTTCTGTGCTGAGTTCGGACAGACAGATGTGTCCGTCTCGCCGCCAGCCGCGGCGGGGAGAGGCCTCGCCCGGGCCGCCCCCCCCCCCCCGCGCCCTGCCCGGCTGCCCTACGCCGAGGCAAATACCCATCTTTTCATCATTCTGTATCGTTTTGCATCATTGAGAGCTCTCTGTACATGGATTAATGGAATTTGTATTTTTGTCTGAGATCCTTCACTCAGCATAATTACGTTTTCTTATATAAATTTTTATTTTTCAATTACAGCTTACATTCACTAATTTCTGTATTAGTTTCAGATATACAGCATAGTGGTTAGGAAACTGTAATTCACACAGTGGCCCCTCCACCCCCACGTTTCAAGTATCTACCTAGCCCCATAAATAGTTATTGTGTATTATTGATGATATTCCCTATGCTGTAAGTTATATCTCTGTGACTATTATGTAACTACCAATTTGTACCTCTTAATCCCTTCACCTTTTCCACCCAGTCCTCGAACCCCGCACCCCATTGACAGCTGTCAGTCTGTTCTCTGTATCTATGAGTCTGTTTCTATTTTGCTTGTTCATTTATTTTGTTCTTTAGATTCCACACGTAAATAAAATCATGGTATTTGTCATTCTCTGAATGGCATTTCAGTTAGCATAAGACCCCCTAAGTCCACCCACGCTCACACAAAAGGTAAGATTTAATTCTTTTTTAATGGCTGCGTAGTATTCCACGGTGTGAATGCCCCGCAGCTTTTTTATCCACTCATCTACTGATGGGCACTTGGGCTGTTTCCAGATCTCAGCTATTATAAATAACGCTGCTATGAACATAGGGGAGCATATATTCTTTCAAATTAGTGTTTCGGGTTTCTTCAGATATATTCCCAGAAGTGGGATCACTTGGTCATAAGGCAGCTCCATTTTTAACTTTTTGAAAACCCCCCACACTGTTTTCCACAGTGGCTGCACTAGTCTGCATTCCCACTGGCAGTGCACTAGGGTTCTATCCTTTGTCTTGAATTTGGGTTTTCAAATTTTATTCATCTCTGTAAGAAACATGCTCTTTAAAAATACATCTGTCAAAAAAAAAAAATACATGTCATCTCAGATTAAATGTAAGAATGTTTGTTTTATTCCTGGTGTCTTTGTAAATCACCACTCTGTAAATTACACAGTTTTCTAACCACTATGCTATATATCTGAAACCAATACAGAAAATTTTGAATGTCAACTGTAATTGAAAAATAAAAATTTTCCCGGCAGGGCGTGGCTCAGCGGGTTGAGCGTTGACCTAGGATCCAGGTGATCGGGGTTTGATCCCCGGTCAGGGCACATGCCCGGGTTGCGGGCTCGATCAATGACTCTCTCTCATCATTGATGTTTCTATCTCTCTCTCTCCCTCTCCTTTCCTCTCTCTGAAATCAAAAAAGATATATTTTTAAAAAAATAAAAATAAATTTATATAAAAAACATAATTATGCTGAGTGAAAGATCTCAGACAAAAATGCAAACTTCGTTAATCCATGTATAAAGAGCTCTAAATGATGCAAAATCATTTGAGCTCAAATAAATCACCCTTAGTGTCATGTTTTTCTGCAGTAGCACATGGGGTAGCTTGAGGGAGCAAACCATTGAACTTGTTAATTCAGAGTTTATTTGGGGATAATAATGTTGTAATCCTTCAACTTCCCTCCTTTGAAATTCTCAGACTTTCCAAACTCTCCTAATGCCAGAAGCAGCATTTTTTGCTGCACAAAAAGCTGTTTTCATTCATGAAGATAATTGAAGAGCTGTGAGGGACCTTGGTGGGCTCAGGAAGTCCACTTTTCTAGTGCTGTCCATGGATAGAAAAGACCATCGTCATCAGAAAGTGACTCCTGCCATTACTCCTCTAGGCAGCAAACAGATGTGTTCTTTGAATATATAAATACTAAGTTAATAGTATATTCCACTCCACATCATCTGAATTTTCCTGCCTCATTGGGTTCTTTCTTGAGAAATAGCTATCAATGTACTTTTTTTAATTTTTAAAAAATGTATTCATTTTAGAGAGAGAGGAAGGGAGAGAGAGAAACATCATTAATGCGTTGTTCCACTTATTTATGCGTTCATTGGTTGATTCTTATATGGGCCCTAACCCAAAACCTTGGTATATTCGGACAATGCTCCAACCAACTGAGCTACCCAGCCAGGATAACTACGAATGTACTAATTCAGATGTCTAAGAATGTCAATAAAACATTTCAAAATCTGTGTATCCAAAGCCTTCTCACTGGATACAGTTGGCCCTACTTATTGCTGGATCTGCATCCTCGGATCAACAAGCCTCAAGATAGAAAATATATGTATCTTTAATGTTGCTGTTTTTGCTGAGATCTACTATATAGTTAGGCCTGCCGTGATTGCATTTGTACTGACATGTCAGATATTTTGTCTTGGCATTATTCCCTAAACAATACAGTATAACAACTATTTGCAAAGTGTTTACATTGTATTAGGTATTATGTGTAATCTCGGGATGATATAAAGAATATGGGATGGTATACACAGGTTACATGCAAATGCTATGTCATTTTATATAAGGTACTTGAGCATGGTGGGAGGGGCATGTCCTGGAACCAGCTCTCCATGAATATGGAAGGATGCGATTCACTTTTCACCGTCAGCTTCAATATCTCTTTCTGGATGAAACTGTAGATGGTTTAAGTTGCTCCTCCAGGGCAGATGCAGGCCTCCGGGATGGGCGAGATATTCTGCCAGTGCTGTGAGAAGAGCTAGATGTGCAGAAGTGATCTGCTCAGGAGGAGAGTGCGGTCAGGCATCACGGCTAACCTCAGCTACATACTCAGCTAACCGTCTGACCCTCTGCTCTTGTTGTTCCTCCGTAAAAGAGAGTTAATAATAGTGCTCCACCTCACAGAGTTGTTACGAGTATTAAATATGCTAACATTTGTAAAACATCAGCAAATATTAGGTGCTATATAAATATTTGTTAAACACAATAGAAATAGCGTTTTTCAACTTTACTGTTAAGGATTGTTTGTGTCCTCCAAAAAGTCATATGTTGAAGCCCTACACCCCACTGTGATAGTATTAGGTGATTTGGGGAGGTAGTAAGGTTTATATGAAGTCATGAGGATGGGGTCCTCATGTTGGGATTAGTGCATTTGTAAGAAGAGACAACCAGAGAGAGTGTTCTCTCTCTCTCTCTGCCATGTGAGGACACAGTAAGAAGACAACTATCTCCAAACCAGGAAGAGAGATCTTAACAGATACTGAATCTTGCAGACACTAAAATTTTAATTTCAATTGTTTTTCATAAAAACACAGGAAGAAGAGAAATTCTCACCAATTCATTTTTGGGAAAATATTTCAGAAGTGACTGTCTCTCTCCCTTGGACATCAGCAGCTGGCTGCCCAAACAACAGAAAGTATTAGCTGTAATGATTTCCAGATTCAACCCAAAGCATTGACGTAAGCCAACACCCGGGGAGAGTAGAATTTCCATTTATGTATAGTAGCAGCCAAAGGATGAGACATGTCAAAAATCAACCCTTTATCTGGAATGACCTACAATGTGATTCCTAAAACTTGTTTAATAAAACTCATTTGCTTTCAGAAAGGAAACAAAAAGTTTTTCCTGTCATAATATACCACTTTCCATGATTTAATTCATGGCAACCCTATAGGAAGGACATTTTTAAAGCCCGCTGTGATAAACAAATTGCTAGTTGTTTTAACCTGCGTTGAGTGCCACTTTTATATGCGGAAGCTGTAAATCCATGTAATCATGAACCCAACGAAGTTACTTCTAAAATGGGAGCTCAGTTTATTAAGTTCCACCCTGTAATTTTCATTGTATCTTTCGGATTTGACTATTACAATGTAATGCGCCTTCATATTACGTGGGGCCGCTGTTCCATGGTGAGCGCTGACCTTGCCCATTAGCCAGCACGAATGGGTAGGTAGGGCTCTGCTTGACCCGGCTGGCCTTGAGGCCTGGTTGACATAACTGCCACCCGCCCTCTCATTTCCTAACAGCTCTCGTTTGTTGTACAATGGTTCTGCTCTGGAGGGAGAAAATGAAGACGGCAGAACATGTCACTAGCTCTCAAGACCGCCCATCCCTGTGTAAGAACACTCAGTTGAATATCAGTGTCACCCCCTCTTCCAATCCTCACTAATCTGCTGTTTCTACCTGTCTCACACTCATGCTCCCACCTTCTTAAACTAGAACCCTGGTTTTCCTTTGGAAATGCTCACCTCTGCCCTCATCAGTCTATGTGGTTAAGGCAAGGTGACTTCAACTCTGAACTCAAGAGGGGGAGTCTGGGACCCCTAGGGCAGCGTCGGTCCCTCCTTCCCGCCTGTGCTCTTGCCCAGGCCAATGTGGGTTCAAAGTGGATTCAATAACTTCCGACCGGCTGATTCAGGGACAAGGCCAGTTGCGTAGGCACGAAGGGACTTGAGAGGCTCTTGCTTCTTTCTGGGATTGCTGAACCGGACGGATAGAAACCTGGAGTCTGGCCATTGCTTGAGGAGAGCCTGCCTGAAAACTGCGTTGCCGCAGAGGAAAGCACAGCCCTGGCCTCTGCAAACACAGGATTACTGGGGACGTTGTTTGAACACCTGAATCTGGCTTTGCCCTGCCTAATCCATTAACTGAGATTGTCATTAGCAATGGATTCTCTCTCCTTATTAGGCCAGTTTGAGTCGTGTTTCTAACACTCACAGTTAAAGAGCCCTAAAAAATACATTCCATTTTCACAGTGCTGCTAAAATTGCCTTTCTAACACCGACGGATTTCTGCACTATTTAAATCCTTCCTTCCCTTCTTTTCTCCATCTATTCCCTTATAAGTTACCATTTATGAGTTTGGGATCAAGTTAGGGTCTAGGAACGCAAAAAGGTACAAGATGCACTCTGCTACCACCAAACAGTCCGGGAGGAAAGGCAAACATAAACAGAAATTGTGAAGCAGCCTGGTAAATCCCATGACGGACGGCGCTCGGGATACGGCAGGACCTTGCTTCCAATGGAGTGGGCCCAACTCTCAGAGACGAGCTTTAGAGAAGCATCTGGGGAAGGTTCCCCTTGACGGATGGATGAGATCTTCCCAGGCGGGGGGACTGACAGGGTTTACACAGCCTTCAGCGACTGGGTCCTGCCTGCCTCCGTCTCTCCCCTCTCCCTGCCTCCCAGGTTAAGCTCCAGATACACAAGCTTCCCCCAGCAGACACATGCTCATTCTGGCCTCTATGGCTTTGCTCATTCGGCCACGTCCTTCTGGAAACTCCTCCCCATTCGTCAGTGTGATAAACTGGGGGGGGGGGGGGGGGAGGTGGTGATCTTGGGAATCTTTGAGGGATTTTCAAGTTCCCAGGGGATGTTTAGCATGTTCAGTACAAGTTCAAGATAGAAAAGTTAGAAGGATAAATGGTTGTGGTCTCAGAAGGACCTTTCAGCATCTGTGCTCTTGAGGCCTTACTCTGAAGATGCTGCTGCCCGGGGGGGGGTTCTGCTTGTGGGTGACCGATGGCGTGTCTTTTGAAGGTTCTGAAGTGGAGAAAGTTGAAGAACCATGAGGTCCAGTTAGAGCAGACGGGTGGAAAATATGGAGGAGAAGGGAGAGAGGGTAGCTTGATCACATACGATACACTCTACATTTAAATATGTTCCATATAATTAAATATTCAGTGTGCACACTGTGTGCGATGGTGATCGGAAGGTGGATAGACAGATGAGAGGAACCTTTTGCATGATCCTGAAAGTTCTCAGACATTCTTGTAACTGAAAAAAGACTGGAAAGGCTGGTGAGGGTAAAGACCTGGCGGGGATTATCATGTCTGTAAATTACTTTAGGAGATTTGAAAACGAGATCAGGGCAGTAATTAGATAATTAGATTACTCCTCATAATCAGTTCTTGGTATGTTGAGTTGCTTATCCAAGCATTAAAAACAAAAAAGTCCTTACCAAAAACTTTCACATTAACCACATTACTTTCCTAAGATTTGGCCTTTTCCTAGAATGTAGATATACTGGGGGGGGGGGGGGGGAGTTTGCTTCTGTAGAGAAACGTATCAGAAACACAAGCAAATAATTACAGTAGATTTTGGAGTGAGATTTGCTGGAGGTCGGGATGAGGTACTTTGGCCTCAGAGCAGCAGACAGGCTGGAGAACACCGCTGACAAGTGAGACTGGGTCGCACAGTGCTTATGCTTGGCCATGCCTCCGCCACCCACACAAAACCGGACACCCGTACAATCCCTTGGTTATGTCTGGCTCGGTGAAGAAAGAAATAATTAACATGGTTACATACTGTGTTCATTTATTGTTATCTTTTTACACTAAAAAGAAAGTTGAGACAGCATCTCAATGGCCAGATGCCCTGCACACTTTATAGTCTTATTAACATTGTGGTTGACAAGCTTTTCAGGCTTTCAGACTTGATTCTTCTGGGAAATGCAGTTTACATTCATTCTGCTACATTTTTCATTGCTGACTGCAGCACTGGGTTGTGGTTCTGCCGAAGGGAAATTCCTGCCTGTCTGCGGTGTCTTTAGTGGGCTGCTTGTTGGCTCAGGGATTGTGGCCGTTGCTCCTCGAAAACGAATGATATGTGTTCTGGGGATAAAGCACCAAAGGAAGAGAAGGAGGGTGACATTTCCTAGGTCCCAATTCTGGGTCAGACGCAGTGCCTGAGCTTTTCATAATGTAATTTAAATAATTTCAAGAATACTATGAGGTTGATACCATTCTCGTTTTATAGAAAAGGGGGGAAGTGGGGTAGAGGACCTTAAAGGTGCAGTTAAAATTCAAACCCAAAACTGACACAGGAGCCCATTGGCTCAAAGCCAGTCTTTCTCTGGACAAGAAAATAAGTGATTAGGGAAGAAAGAAACCAGAGAAATCTTATTTCTAATGAGCGCATTTCATTTATTAAGCCCTCCTAGAAAACAATGCACTTTAAAAAATCCTTGTCTACCTTATACTAGATACCAGTTAGAAATGTGGTGGTGACGACAACCACCAGCCCCCGAATGTTGACAGCCCAGAGACTGTCCTACATATTGTGCCATCTGACCTCCAAAGGCTTCACCTGTGGAGTGCCCAGGGACTTCCAACACCCGGTCAGATCTGATAATCAGACTGAAGGCAGACGAGAGACAGGCTGCCTGGGGGGCCTAGCTGCTCTCGGCATCCTAGCTCTGCAGACCATCCGCGTATCTTGGGAGCACTGACAAGGACATCAACTGTCAGAGCGCGGCTCTGTCCTCAAGAAGCTAGAGCAATGCTTTTAACTACAAGTTGTGATGCAGGAGTATGTCCTCAAATCATTTTTGTGGGTTTTAATAGTATTTTAAAATATAATGGAATTAAATACAATAGGATAGAATAAAAACAGAATACATCATAATGCATCATATATAATTAGCTTAAGTATTATTTTGTGAAACTTTTGTTTCTTATATGCATGAATAACTGTATAGAACTAAATTATTGATTCACAAGGTGTAGGGAAGGAACTTCCCACAAGCAAAAAATATCCCTTCAGTGATTTGTTTCATTGATTGCGGTTGTAACTAGAAAATAATTTCCCAGTTTGTAAACACTAGCTGCTGAGAATTTCCTGTCAGAAAAAAAAAGTTGCAGTAATGCCACTTTAAATTCTTCACTCTCCGAAAGCTTGCAAAACAGAGAGCTACAGTCAATTGCTGTACAACCTGTTCTTTCCCAGCAGGGATGCTGGCCTCCGATGGTCTTGCTGATAAGAACGATGGCTTCACAATGTTTTAGCAGAGTTCACCGAAAATAAAGATTGGCATAAAGCAAAATTTGCTTTGGCCTTTTGGCCAATTGAGTCACACTTACTAATTATATCCAACTAAGGATATTTTTTGTGGCAGTAGTCCAAATGGAAATAAAGAAAAAAGTAAAACCATCATACCTTTTATCCCACTTTCTAGTGTGTTAACTTCTCAGAAAGTCAATTGAAGTACTTTAATTTCAGTTTTAACACTTTCTGCTTATGTTCACCAAGACACCTTTGCTAATTGTCTGATTCAACCTATCGGATTGTCTATGACAGTACAAAGAATAGCAATAATAATAACATAATTATAATTATTAATAATCACTAACATTTATTAAAAACATAACCTTTATATATAAAACAGGGCTGAGATTGTGTGTGTATAAAAATCTTCTTACAGTAACCAAAGTAACCAAATAAAGATATTAGAGATAGTCAAAATACACCCATTTCAAAGATTAGGAAAACAACGCACCCGTGTCATGCTAAGAAATTTGGGCCTGACACTAGAAGTGAAAGAGAAGCCTTGAACGTTTGTACATAGATGAGTGAAATCATTGTATTTGTATTTCAGCAAGATAATTTTTGTGACATTGAAGATAAAATATGAGAGGGAAACTCATAGCTGGGACAAAATTTCTTTGCGAAATGATTATCTACTCTCTCTGCAATGTATCTCGGCCCCACCCCTCACATATATTCCACCTACAGAGAATGATCTACTCTTCCTTAAACATGCAATAATTATTGACACTTTAGTGTGTTTGCACTTGTTTCTCTTTTTGCAGATCTGTCTTTCCCTTGACCACCGGTAAATTCCAACTCTTCTTCCAAGATCAAGCTCACCTGTTGGCCCCTGTATGAAGCAATTTCTTCCATGTGATATGTAAGTAGTAGGATATGGTAGAAAGATCAGGGGGTTGGAATCAGCCTGATTTTCTTTGCCTTTCACAAGTATGACCTCGAGCAAATTCCTTAAGGTTTTAGAGACTGCTTCTTCAGTTGTAAAATGGGAAAATATTACCTATTTGAAGAGTTACTGGGAGGATTCGAAATTATATTTGGCATGTAATAGGTACTTATGAGATGGTATGGTTTTTATTCTACTTTTCTAAAGTCACCCAGACAGAGTGAATCATTCTCCCCTCCCCCCTCCCCTCCTCTCCCCTCTCCTCTCTTCTCCTGCCCTCTTCTCTCTTGCTCTTCCCCTCTTTCTCTAAAAATCAATAAAAACATATCCTTGGGTGAAGATTAAACTAAATTTTTCTATTAGACTTTTAAATAACAAAAATTATACTCATGTACGTATTTTCTATTCCAAATGTCTTCATTCTTTGTACAGATTAAAGTTGCTATCTGGTATCATTTTTCTTCTGCCTGGAAGACTTTTTTAAAAAAAAAAAATATATTGCTGGTCTGCTGGTGATTATTTTCATTTTTTGTATGTCTAAAAAAAATCTTTATTTCATCATAAATTTTTTTTTTAGTTTAGAATTCTAGGTTAAATACCCTTCAGAATTTATGCTATTTCGTAGTCTCCTGGGCTGCATGGTTTCTGATAAGTCTATTGCCATATTACCTTTGTTCTGTTCATAGTGTGGCTTTTCCCCTCTGGCTGCTTTAAAATTTTCCCTTTGTCACTGTTTTTTATGCAATTTGATTACAATATGTCTTGATTTGTTTTTCTCCATGTTTTTCTGCTTTGGGATTATTGTGCTTTTTGATATAATTTTCATCAGATTTGGAAAAATTTGGCTTTTATTTCTTGAAATATTTTTTTTCTGGCTCCCTCTTCACCCCACCACTTTCTGAGGCTTCAAGTCTACGTATGTTAGGCTGGTTGATGTTGTTCCACAGCTCACAGACGGTCTCTTCATTACTTAAAGTCTTTCCTTTCTGGGGTTCATTTTAGACAGTTTCTATTGATGTGACTTCAAGTTCATGAATTTTTTTTCTGCAATGTCTATTCTGTTGCTAATTCATTCAAGTGTATTTTTCATTTCAGCTATTTTATTTGTCATCTCTAAATGTTTGCTTTGGGTGTCTTATATTTCAATTTCTTTCCTCATCATGCTCATCTTTTCCTCTGTTTTCATGAATATGTGGATTATATTTATAATAACCATTTTAACACCTTTGTCTACTATTATCTGTGCTATCACTGTGATTGTTTCTCCTCTTAGTTATGGTGATATTTTTCTGTTTCTCTGTATATTTAGTAATTTTTTATTGGATATAAAATATTTTGAATTTTATTGGGTGTAGGTTTCTAAAATATATATTTTACATTACTTTTAATATTTTTGTACTTCTTCCAGGGATGCAGTTAGGTTACCTGGGATCAGTTTGATACATTCAAGCCTAGATTTTAAACTTTCTTAATGTGGATTCAGAATACCCTTTAGTCAAGGATTAATTTGACCTCACCACTGAGGCAATGCTGTTCTGACAACTCTATGTTTGAGCCTGAAGTGTGCTTTGAATCTTTCAGGACAAATTTTTATCCTATAAGATATCAAATGTGATGACATTCTCTGCTTCTGATATAAAATTTTATTAATTTTATTAAATTCAATGTAATTATACATAAGGTAGTCATGGAAAACAAAAAATATTTTGATTACAGAAAGATTTCTGCAATAATATGTTTATTTAAGGTGTAATGCTTGTTCCTCAAATCTTTGTGGTCATTTTTTCTCTTTCTTACATAAATATTTATCATAAAAATCAATGAAAAATAGTCATGGCTTTACGAGATAAGAGCAGTTAGCTCTGTTGTATGTCTCTGACAATTACAATGAAAACAAAGGCAAAGTTAGTGGTTATATTTTAAATTCTGAGCTCTCAATTTGCCCTTTTAGAAATTCAATCTCTTCTGTCCTTCAAATTACCTTCTTAACTCTTTAAACATTGGGCAGTGAGTCTGAATTTGCTGCATAAACTGGAGAGTGCAGGAAAATTTAAATATCTTTATTTTCTTTAAAACAGATTAAATCTGACCCTAGGTCTTCATTCCACCATGGTGAAAATTATTCAATCTCAGCCATTATAGTGGCCCTCTGACCACACCTCTTGGTAGAGCAAAGGTCCCAAGGAATTTATTCAGAACAAAACATACAGGAATGTCCCTCTGGACTTTGGCTTAAACTTGTTTTCTCCAAAAGCACAAACATTGGCATGGTGTTTTCAAGTGCAGCACTGTGCAGCCTCTTCCCATTTGGTAGCACAGAAATTATTGCTAAGGTTGGTAATTCTAGTGCTTACTAGTCTCCTGTACAGAGTACAGCCGTTCTTCCGCAGTCCTGTTATCTCCTAGAAGAGAGAGCTGAGAAAAGTTATAAAATTATTCATCATGGCAGAGTGTTTTTTCCTTCCCATTCTTCATCTCTGTGGTACCCAGCAGGGAACTAGGTGGAGATGAGGGTGGATCATGAATTCAAAAAGAAGGGAACAGCCTGAGAAGGATGAGAAAAAGGGAATAAAATATTAGAAATGGTGACTTTGAAACAGAAAATAAAATTAGAGGTAGCCAAATGGTGGAATAGAGACTGGGAGCCACTCCTACGTTCTAATGCCCTTCTTGTTCTATATACATTCTTGCCTCTTTTGCCTTTGCCAACTAACACTAAGACCGTGTGGAATATGGACTATACAGTCTTCTCTCCTCCACATTAAGGGTAGAATTCTAAGGTTACACATTCATTAACCAATGGACTCATTTATTATGCAGCTATCATGTTTTCAAGATTGGGTGAGGCACTGAGAACCAGAAATCAAAATATATTTTCCTTCATTCATAAGCTACAATCTGGTTGAGTAGACATGGATATCAAGAGGCAATAATAGCACAGTATTTATGCCAGACATTATGTACATAAAGGACTAAGGATTAAAAGAGTAAAATCCTGTCCTTTACTTAGAGTTTAAATTCTGAAAAAGAGACTAGACAAAAGAAAGTGAATTATGTTATGACCAATTATATATGGAGTCCAGCACTGTCCTTACTCTTGAAAAAGAAGGGCCCCTGTCTTTAGGAAAAGTCTCAGAAGGTCTCCCTTCACAAACAGACACAACCATAAAAATGTTCCAGGGAACACGTGAGCACCTCTGCCACGTGAGAAACCAGATCCAGTGTAGACATCGAATGACCTTTAGCATTCGAAAAATCTTTAACCCTAGATATTACTCTCTTGAGTACTAGAGTTCAGTCTCAAGGCCAAGTGTCCCGGGTAACACACTGGAGGGTATAATGAATAATAAAGGCAGTGGTTGGGCTCCCTTCTATTTTCTGCCCATCTCCTCCTATTAGGAACTGGAGGTGTGTTCAAAACAAAACAAACAAACAAAACAAAAACACAAAACACAAAATGAAATCAGAATTTTTATAGGGAACTAGACTTAAGAAGCTTGGGAGAAATCAAGGACCATTTACCCTTATGACCAACAATTTCCTTGTCCTCTCTTTCAGAAATCAGTTAATAAACATAGCTCTAAGGAATCTCTTCACCCCCTTTTCCCCATTTATTCTAGAAGCCCATTTACCCACACACTGCCATCTTGAACGGAAGTTGCCCCAATAATAAATTTTTGGTAACATAATTCCATGTGGCATTTTAGAAAAAACCCAAAGAATTATAGTTTTGTCTTCAGTGATTCCTCCAAGGATCCCTGTTCAGTGGGAGACAAGCCTGTTTATTAGTAGTTTAAGGCTCTGACTCTACTCACTTGTTCAAAGACAGTGAATTTGGTTTGATTTTAAGCAAATCTCATTCACTATGAAAGTGAAAACCACTGGTTAGTTACTTCAGTTTATTGAACTACTCCAAAGTAGAGAAATTTCAACAGCAGGAAGTTTATTTCTCAACTTGCATTTTTTACTCAAGAGGCATCAAATTGCTCATAAGTTAACACATTTCCTGTCCAGAGACTTTCATAGTTAGGTCAGACGCCTGAACTGATCACCGTGTGTCTTGGGATATGTACGCAGATGGCTGAGCCTTGTGTTAAATTCAGAGGGACAATGTCACTGTCCTAACAAGAGAAGAATCCAGATCTTCGAGAAAGAATGTGGAGTCACAAGGTCTTGTCAAGGGCGTATCTGTAAACTTTGGCCACAGCTTTCCTCTGACTGGCACTGCCACAGGAAACGCTGTTTTGTGGTCTGAACAACTTGTGGGGCTCATGGCTCAACAAACCAAAGTATCAGCAAAATGAAATTGTGTTGCACAATAAGCATTACTTCGAGCACAGATATTGGGGAAAACATCACGGGGACTCAGCCAGTAGTCTCAGATCTGCCAACCTTGAGCCCACTAAGAGGAGCAGAAGTGAAGCAAGACAGGGAACAGTCTGACCTTGACTGTAAAGGGCAACAGGATGACTACAGACTCAAAAAGTCATTCTCTTTTCCTTCCATTGAAATGGCAGGCACGTGACAAATTTATGCAAATATAACATGGGAAATAATTTCTCGAGGCAACTCATTTGTGCCAAATGTTTCCTGTTTTGTTTTGGCCCAGACTAGGGATAATATTGGCTTATTTTAGAGTCTAGCTCTTCCAATCTTCCCGTAAGCTAAGGCCAAGGAATGTTTATTTCACAGAAAGGAAGGCCAAGGCCCTACAGGCAGGGCTGGGAGTGAGAAAGGCCCCAGGGCAGGGGAAGAGCACAAGGCTATTTCACTGACATTCTTCTGTTCCTTCCTGTTCCACAAACTTTCTTCTGAAAGTAGCTAATTTCTATTTAAGGAATAGAAATTAACATCTAAACCTGGGAACAGAGATGCCTGGCATTTCAGGTTTAAAACCACTTTACTTTATCCCACCCCCCCCAAAAAAAAAACATTCTTCTTGATGAACAAGATTTGCACACTGACTCCCTAAAGTAAAACAGTATCATTAAAAGAAAAGCTTTTCTCTGTACCTGGAGAGTTATCCCCTCAAGGGTCCTGTAGGAGCTCATCCGTGCTAAACGAGTCCCCAGCACTGCTTCTGCCCATTGCTGCGCTCAGCCTGGGTCATACCGTTACAAGCGTGGAGCACAGTGTTAAATTGCCAGGAATTCTGTTAGCCAGTTATTAATTCTTGGTAGTATAAATTTGGCCATAGTGAGAATGTTTACATCATGGAAATCAGCAAATGCACAAATCTGGGCTTGTTTATTTTATTTTTAATTTAATTTAACTTTTTTTAGAGATGTATGCACTACTCTTGAATGCTGGGTGAAGCCAAGTGACTCCAAGTGAGGGGACAGGGCCATGCTTTTGAAGAAAGCACAGAGCAATATGCACTTGCAACTTAGAAATCGTAAACCAATCCAGGTTTTGCAGTGCCGGAAGCTCACACAATTATGGAGCTGCTCTAAAGGAAAGAATACAAATTACAATGTAAAGTGAGGTGCAAAAATGAACATTTAGCCCTGGCTGGTGTGGCTCAGTTAGTTGGAGTGTCGTCCCATGCACCAAAGGGTGCAGGTTCACTTCCCAGTCAGGGCACAAACCTAGGCTGAGAGTTTGGTCCTCCCCTCTCGCCCCCTCCAGTCATGGGGTGTCCTGGAGGGGGTGAGAATCAGTCGATGTTTCTCTCTCTCCCTTCTCTCTAAAATCAGTTTTAAAAAATGAACATTTAGGTTGAATAAGAAAATAAATCATGGCAATTTACAAATATATAAAGCTGAAAAATACAACAACCCCCTTTGAAAATAGTATTTGTTTATTAAATATCTGCCTGTGATACCTCTAAACTATTTTTACTCTACATTTTATTTACATGCTCTCCATCTCCTCTTCATGTAACAATAATTTTAAAGATAATCTTCTACACAAAGAAAAAAAGGTTTATTTTTTTCTGTTGGGATGGCTAGATAAAATTTGTTTTTATTAAAGATAGCTGGATGCACAAAAGATGCACTCACCTCCGGATGCACTTATTATGTCACGATCTACAAACTCAGGAATCCTACAGAGTCTATGTAACATGATTCTAGTCAAATTGGGGGGGGGGGAGCATGAACCGTTTATAATTGCATACCTTGCATTATTAAGTATATTCCTGAAATGGGAGAGTTTGTTTTGTCTAGGGTTAACGTGAACTGAATTTCCTTTTGATGATCGGAAGAATTTCCCCCAGACTCACTACTGGCCCTGTGTATTTCAACCTGTTTCTCCCATGCCTGCATTATTTCGGGGTTGTGCACCTTAAGACTTACTCTGATCTGCTCATCAGAAAGCTGGGCGAGTAAGCACAGGAAGCAAAGGGATATTCCTAGAAGCTCTTCTCACACCAGGATGGCTGTAAAAACAGAGCCACTCAGACTGTGACTGTGAACTGGTAAAACATATTTCTGAAACTAAAGTAAATTTAGCTGTTTCAACTCAACTTCACCTTAGCCAGATCTCAAACACACGGAACTGTACCCCTGAAAATTGTATATAATTTCATTAACAAATGGCACACCAATAACTTCAATTAGAAAAAAACCACACACACAGCGACATCAGCGTCATCCAATACAAGGAGAAGTATAAAGAGGGAAGTGAGAGTAAAGAAAATAGGCAGCACTACCAATTCGGTTAAAACGTATGAGTTCGGCAAATTTTATAAAAATATGAGCATTCCTAGTGCCCCTCCCAAAGCCCTGAAAAAAAGCTGAAAGGTTCTGGAGCTTAAGTTAGTCAGCTTCATGATACATCCGTCTATGACTGTGATGAAGTTCTTATGTATCTGAGTGGCAACATTGCTTAAAGCCTTTAAAATGTTCATCCTATGTTTAAGTTAATAACGGTGACTCTAATAACCGGTAACAGTGACAAATAGAAGAGGCTGCTGCTGTACGTCAAAATGGTGAATCAGGTCTAGGTCACTGAAATGACTTTATGAAAAGCTCCCTTTAGGGCAGGTCCAAAGAAATTTTTCTTTCCCTGGCACTAAAGTGGAACTAGTCATTGCATTTCTTTCTGTCTTTCTGGCTCTCCACCCAAACCACTCTTGAATTGGTTCCATTAAAATTTGCATATTAAATTTTAATTCATCAAATTTGTAAACTGACTCTCATTTGGTTTCTTTTTTTGCAGTCTCCAAGAGCAAAGGTAATGTGGCATATTTTTTAAAATAGGTGATTTATCCTCAGGGTAGCAACACCCTATTATTCTTTTTCTCTTGGGTCATCTTTGATAGAAATTTTTGGAGAAGGATTTTAAAGGGAGATTCTGAAATCCTTGGGAAATTCCTCAAGTGGCCAAGACTTTATAGCCATGTCAACAGAAGGCTTTGTCCAGGAATTAGTGAGTCATGCGTCAGTGGTGTTGCCATTAGAAGGGATCAACGGAAGGAAGCTGGTCTGTGACACAGCAACTCCTAGCTGCTGAGGCAGAATAACCATGAGTTTTCCTCTTTTCAGTGCATTTTTCTTGAATGTTCATTCTCTGTGAGGTGTTTGGGATTGAAATTCAGCTCCTGTTGTTAAGGAGGGGGGCAATGAGTGTACTTAGGAAAGGGTACACTTGGCTACAGGAAGGCTCACAGGACATACCTTGAGATCTTAACCCATATGATGAGGTGAAAGTTGATAGAATGAACTGCCCAGAGGTGCCCAAGCAGTCGTGTTACCTGGATTGACTTTTAAAGAATGAATGGGTTTTGTCATGCAAAGAAAGAGGAAAGGTATTCCAGGCAGAGGGAATGGTATCAGCGAAGACGCAGAGGTACAAGGATTGGAGAAACTGAAGCTGAAGGCAGCAGGAGAGACAGAGCTGGAGGGGCCAGAAGGGGCCAAGCAAGACAAACTTTTATCTGGGCAAAAGTGTAAACTGTATTCTAAAGCCCATGGCATGGGGGACACTGAAGGTGAAAGCCAGGAAAAGACAAGCCAGACTTATAGTTTGGAAAGTTTGCTGGGCAGAAGTGAGTGACTGGCGGAGGCGGAAAGCTGGAGGCTCGAGCACTGAGGAGATTTCCACGGTGATCTGGGTCAGAGGAAGGGGGCTCCGTCTAGTGCCGTGGGCCCAGGGAGAGAGAAGAAACTCACTGAGAAGTTTTTAAAGAGACTAGACAGAGTTATATGTTGGAATATTTCACAGAAGCAAATAGAAGGAGAAACAAATACTGCCAGGACAATCATGAAGAAGTACTGGCTGAGGTTAAGACATTTTTTTTTGAGCCCTTAGAAAATAAAATATCATAATAATAGTGACAATGATGATAAAAAATGGGCAATACAATATATTTGCTAATGGACATAGGAGCAATATCAACAGTTTCACTGAGTATTCAAAGATTCAGATTTTGGGGTCACTCTTTTCCAAGAAGAGTCAGAAAGCAGCCTGAAATCCCGTGCGGTGATTCCCTCTCCGGGCCGCCTGTAGGAGCAGCCGGGTGTGTGCGGAGCGGGAGCACGTGGGCCAAGTGCCCGGCCAGGGGGGCCGCTCCTTCCCGCCGCCTTGGCCTGGAGAGCTCCGTGCTCAGACCGAGCTCAGTTCCCAAATCCGCCTCCCCGGCTGGCGGCCCACACTGCCCCTGTGCCTCCACGGCCTCGGCACTCAGCTCCACGCTAACGCTCTGCCCACTGCATCTCACTTGCCCGCCTGTACCCAAGATTTCAGGATCTTTAAAGGAAGAGATGGTAACTTACTCATAGCACCTACCACAGTGTATGGCACATAACATGCTGAGAAGTATTTACTAAAGTATTAAGAACACGGATTTTATAAATGATATTAGAAAGTTAATGAGTAAATGATTTAAGTCCAGAAAAAATACAAAAGTTAAAAACATGAAAAACCAAATACTTGACACCACTTGCCTTGCTTCGCTAGTGAGCTCTTTAATATAGATTTCACCTCTCCCTCCGCACACACACACACATACACACACATACACACCTTCTATGAGCAGCTGCCTACTGCTGCATTGAGCTCTGGAAAAGAGGCAAGGTGACAGATCAAAATAAAGTATTTATTAATTAAAACTACTGCAAGGGCTCTTAGGAAGCACGCATTATACTCAGATACTGAAACTGTTCCTAGAGAACAGGATGAAAAGCAGTGGGAACAGAGCAAGAGAGTTCCATCCTCACAGCCCCCCAAGGCACAAATTAATACTTTAATGTTTTATTTGCTGAAATGCAAAATCCTTTTAACTCTTATTTGTGCATGTGGAATAGGGGCATATTCTTATATGATGCAATGGGAAGTACACAACATCACCCAGAGATATTGCTGCACCGAATGAATCTAACCATGAAGAAACATCAGACCAACCCAAATTGGAGAAATGCTATTCCAGAGTAAAGGAGACTAAAGACACATGACTACTAAATAAACTACACAAGCCTAGATGTGCCTCCTGGAGCAGCTCTCTCTCTCTTATCCACCCATCGTCTACCGATCTATCCAGCCATCCATCTATGTAAAAAAATATCATTGAGGCAATTGTCATAAATTGAATAAAGTCTGTAGATTAAATAATAATATCGTATCACCATTATTTTCCAATTTTTTAAAAATATATCTTTATTGATTTCAAAGAGAAGAAAGGAGAGAAAGAGAGAGACAGAAACATCAATGATGAGTCGTCATTGATCGGCTGCCTCCCCAGCCGGGGATCGAGCCCCCAACCCGGGCATGTGCCCTGCCCCGGAACCCAACCATGATCTCCTGGATCCTAGGTCGATGCTCAGCCGCTGAGCCACCCACAGCTGGGCTATTTTCCTAGTTTCGATCATTGTAAATCTGGTATATAGCAGAATTATCTTGTTCTTAGAAAATACTGGAAATCAGGGTGAAGAGCATTCTAGAATTCTTTTTACTCTTTTTGCAACTTTTTTATAAGTTTAAAGTTATTTCAAAATAAAAATATTATAAAACAGGCATACAAATTTCTGCAATCAAACTGAGAGCGATGCACTGCCTGGCTGCCTGCTCTCATCCTCCCGAAGCCCCTGGGTTAAGGCCTGCTCCCCAGTGGGATGGCGTTTGCAGGTGGCGCCTTTGTGAGGTGGTCAAGTCCCAAGGGTAGAGCTCTCAGAACTGGGATTAGTACTCTCATAAAAGACCCCAGAGGGTTCCCTCAGCCGCTCTGCCATGTGAGAGCAGAGTGAGAAGGCCACCTAGAGCCAGGAAGCGGGTCCTCACCAGAGAACAGTCTGCTGGCACCTTGGCCTTGGGCCTCCAGCCTCCAGCCTCCAGGGCTGTGAGAAATGCTTGTTGTGTAAGCCAGCCAGTCTATGGAATTTTTGTTACAGCAGCCTGAACAGAATGAGACATGTACATTGAGCAAAATAGTAATTATACTAAATCGAGTTATATTTTAAGCAAGCTGAACATTTGCTAAGAGACCTACGAGTGTTTGTTTCTCTCAGGGTTAGTTTCAAAGTGCAGTGTGGCATATTGGATTGTGTGTAATTGCCAGTAATATAGTGTAAGGATGAAGGCCCACAAACATTTAGTGTTGCAATAATAGAAAAAACCTCAGGAGCACCCCAGCCAACAAAAGTCCTCAGAGGCAGCTAAGCAGACCAGTGCCTACAGGCTGCAAGAAATGGAGAGAAAGGATCCAAAGCAAACATGACTTTTAGGCGGACTCTTGCCCCCTCGCTCTCTTGGGAGTTTTACGCTTTCTGTAGTACCACTGAAGGGAGGCCCATTTTCCTTGTCTAACTATGATCCTCAGGAAGCAAGGCTATCCAAATGCTTTGCGTGCAAACAAACCAACCAACCAACAAACAAAAATCTCTGTTTGAACTCATTTAATGTTGACAGGGTGCGCACTGGCTTACATGGGGCCTTAGACCCTTTTACTTTTGTGGGACTCTCCCATCATAGTGATATTTTTTCGGTTTGAGGCAAAACTTAGTAGGTTTTTTGTGGGCCCAATTTTACCTTTTTCTGTAGGCTGAAAAATAACTTTCTTTCACTTTAAAACTTCATGTTTTTATATTTTAAAAGAAATTAAGGTATTTTCATGTGCTTCTAAAATCACTTATTCTAAAATTACTGTGCCTACTGTGCCTATGCGTAAGTCAACCCTGATTAGAATCAGGTTTTTAATTATTTAGGCTCTATCTCTATACCTCTGAGGCAAGTGTAATATTTGATGTAAGCATTTGGTTGCTAAAAATCAGTTCTTGTTCTATAACATGTATATTTACATTTGAATATTAGCTGAATTTTATAAATCTATATATACTTATATCCCATTGGAAGCCACAGTTGAGAAACATTGTCTATTCACATTTTACCATGTACCCCTTGTATTTTTACTTAGCATTCTGTTGCTGAGGGCTCAGACAACTATCGTTTTCTGCCTGTTTTGAGGATCCTATGATGGATCCTAGGCCTTCTTGGTATCCTGCTCTATGACAAATAATATTGTGTTTTTAGCACGTGGTTTCTGTACTGGCTTTTTCCCCTTTTATCAGCAATATTATTTTTGAATAAGACGTTTCCATCTCTGTGAAATATTTATATATTAATTCTTTCTGAATATAAATTTTTGTTGATGAGATTGTAGCTGACCTCTTATAAAGAGCATTGTGGTGTCACAGAGGTTTCTGCAAAATCAAATAGAAGAAAAAGTGCCATATGGATGTGCAATATTAATTTTAAAAATTACAAATAATAGTGTTCAAATTGAATGTTATTCAAATAATCAGTAACAATCATTTTAAAAGAAAAGACATTGATCAGGGTTGGCCAAAAAATCATGACTTTTATTTGCAACAACCTGTTTCTTCAAACGAAGACATTGTGCACGGTTCTCACCACCATCCTGTTAGTCTAAGGAGGGCCTAGCAGAGCTGTGCCTTTCGTGAGATGAGTCCTTTCCCCCTACTGTTTCACTGCCCCCGTTGGGCCGACTCTTGGTGCAAGGCACTAATGCCAGGGCGGGAGGACATAGCTGACTCCTTGTCATCTCAAACTTATCGAAGAATTAAACATGATTCTGAACAGACCACACTATAAATACTGAGAAACCATGTGCGTGCTTCCAAATGTACTTACTACTTGGCTTCTGCAAATGCAGAATGTCTAGTTGCTGGGTGTTCAGTGGTGAACAAAATGGCAAGAAAAAAATCCCTGTCTTTATGAAACTTAACATGCTACAGATGTCTGTTTAATTTTAGCTACTTCTGAATTCCATAGCAATGGTTTCATTTATTTGATAAAAATAAATTCCAAAACAGCCTGGGAAGCTGGCTACATTCTGCAGAGGTAAATCAGAGAAGCAGGAGAACATTTCTGAAATAACTAAATTTGAATTGAAAATTAGTGTGGTTGAAGCAACTCTAGGTGCATGTTGGCTCAGCCTAGCAATGCGGCCCAGGTGACCTGGGAACTCCTTTCACTGTGACAACTGGGCTCAATGGCCTTTGGCAGTGTAAGCAGGTGCCCAAGGCTTCCAGGAAATTGTGAAAAAACCTCTTGGGATCATTTCAGTTCACCACTGAGCCCAACAGACAATGATTTCAATGACAAAGGTGTATCTAAACCAGATAAGTAATTCATCTCTTTCTCTTTTTAGTGCAAAGCTCATTCACGAAGAGACCTCTGCTTGGACCTGCAGCAAAAATGGGTGCAGAAGCCTGTACAGATAGTTTGAAGGAAGTGAGTTCATTAAAAATATATATTTTTAAATCCTCACCTGAGGAAATGTTTTCACTGATTTTTTTAAGTGAGAGAAGAAAGGAGAGAGAGAGGAGAGAAGCATCGATGTGAGAGAAACATCGACAGGTCGCCTCCTGCACATGCCCTGACCAGGGATGGAACCTCAACCGACTGAGCCACCCAGCCAGGGCAGGGGTGAGTTGATTTTCAGCAACCAAAATTCTTCATTTATCGTGGAACTAATAAGGAGGACTCAGAAAACTCAGTTTAATTATGTGATGGAATTGGCTTCTTTCATGCTTTTGCCTCTTTGATGGTAGAAAAAAGATCAGCAATTTCGCTTTTTTAATAACTGAGTATGTGGAGTAAAACAGTAAACCAAAAAGATTGTTAATTTCTCCAAGAAAAGCACAACAAAAGTTCTTTTATTCTTTCTTAATTTATTGTTTGTTATTAATTGCTTTTAGGGATTTTACAACTCTGGGATTATGGTCCCCAGGAAAACACTAGTCTCCTCAGAGGCTCCCAGGTACAGTGGTTCTAGAGGTCAAGGCGAAACTGCAAGTCTATCTGATTTATCTTCAAAGTCATGCCGCATCATTGGTGCCCCATCCTACTATCCTTTCATTAGTAAAAATCAGCCATTAATATCAACTCAAATTTGAGAAGAGGGGAATTCAATTCTACCTTTCAATGGAAGGAGTAGCAAAAATTTCTCTGCCATCTTTAAGTTGCTGCAGTAGGATTGAAAACCACTGTAACAGCCTAACCTCCCCGTGTTATAGATGGGGATGCTTTGATAGGACATCAATTTTGAGTAAAGGCAATTAACTCTAAAACTTCAAACATGATGTTCAGGGCTTTGGCAAAGCTTTAAGTCAAACACCTGTTAGAGACCTGCCACATTGTTTTTGGCCTCTCTCCAAGAAAAAATACCTTTAGTTGCCTGCTTAAAACTTCTCAGGAAAAAGCCCTTTAATTCTTACCTACTTTTCTTAAGAGCTGGAAGAAAGAAAAACCCAAATTTTCAAGTTAAATGGTGACTGTTCACAGATACCATGAAAAAGGGAGGTGGTCATGGCAAATGCTCTGCGTTATATGTTTTCTGTCATCTGTCATCGTCACTGTTTCATATTGCAAGCCTGGTTAGGGTGTTACCGAGAAAGGACAGCAGCCCTTCAAAACATCTAAAAAGGATTTGATCAGTGAAGAAAGTATTGTCACAAACTGGCTTCTCAAGAAGCGGATTCTGATGAAAAAGTTCGAGAGATCTGTATACAACAACATGCATACAGCTAACACTACTGTACTGTATTCTTCAACATGGTTCAGGTGTGAATTTTAGGTTGTGTGCTGTTTGCCATAAAAAACAACAACAACAACAAAAAAAACAAGACACAGATTTTGGGATAATTTTGGAGTTCAAGACATTTATTAAGGACTAAAACCTATGAAAAGAAGGGGAAGGAAGCCGGATTGGGCAGAGGTGAACAGCAGAATCGCTATGCGAGCCCTACGATAGATTTAGACAACGTAACAGGCAAGTTCTAGAGCAAATGCTGTCCTGCCTAGAGCTGAACAGCCCACCTTTGTGTTCTCACGCAGCCCCGGGTGCAGGCTGCCCCGGGAAGGGCGTGACCTCGGCCAAGGCAGCCCCAGCAAGTTCTCAGCTGAAGGCAGATCTGGGCAGAGGAAAGCCATCCTCCTGCCGTTGTTTGAGATGGAAAATGCAATGACGACGTAGGGGAAAGATAATGGCTGCACCTTTGAAGACGTTGTCTGAGGTCCCTGAAGGAATAATATGGGACACATGATTTAATGACAACTTCAGTACACCGAAAATAGAATCCAAGAGTATTTAGTATTAATTTTAGCTAGAAAATATCTGCTTCTTTGTTTTTACACACACACACACACACACACACACACACACAAATCCTCTTTTAAGATGAAATGTTAAGGGTTAAAAATAAGTCACAGGCGCCTGGCTGGTGCGGCTCAGTGGCTGAGCATCATCCTGTGCAGCGAGAAGTCCCCAGTTCAGTTCCCAGGCAGGGCACATGCCCAGGGTCCAGCTCAGTCCCCAGCAGGGGGCGTGGAGGAGGCTGCGGACCGATGAAACATGTGTTTCTATCTCTCTTCCTCTCCCTTCTTGTCTCTAAAGTCAATAAGAACATATATATATTTTTAAAAGAATAAGTCACAGTCATGTATGAGTATGAAGGATGTAATATATTTAAGCTTTTAAATTTCTACACTCTGAAATTTTTTCATAATATTATCAGTTCTTGTGGCTTTCTTCCAGGTTTTTTTGCATGCATTTGCTGTTTTTTTCTGCTTTTATAAAAAGAGCCTCTAATTCAATATATGATAACAAGATGCAATTTGAAGCTTAAAAATGTTACTAAAGGGAAATTTTGTTGATTCGGTTCTTAATAGTCTCATGTAATTTTGCACTTTCATATAGAACAACATTTTCATATTTTTAATCAGAATATTTTGAGGCTTTCGAAGACCTCACTCGCTCTCAGCACAAACTTAGACAAATTCTTATTCTCTCCAAACCTCAGTTGCCTCATCTGTGAAATGTAGATACGATGGCATATACTTCATAGGGTCATTATGAATGTTAACAATACAATGTTGTGGATGGTTTATGACGGTGGTTGGCATAAAGAAACAGGTCTAAATGTGTAACTATCTTGTGATACTGGTGACGATCCTTTCATTAATAAAAATCAGCCATTACCATATGCTACACTTTTGCCAAAGACATTTGTTGAAAAGTAATGATTTAGGAATGGAAACCAAAACTCCAATCCCAGGGGTCTGTCTCCAAGAATTTTCCAAACCCGTCACAAGGGGGCCCCAAATCCATGCCCTCCCTTCCTCTGCACTCGTGGAAAATTAATCAAACAGCAAGAAGATGCTGCAGCAAAAACCCAGGGCAATAATAATCCAAGGTGTAGGTGGTGCACTTAGTCATGAGCTGTCCATCTGGTTGGGGAAAGGGAGAACAGCAAGCCCCGTGTGTCTGAAACGGGCAAGACGGCTGTCAAATGCGTCTAGACACTTTTCTTCAAGGCCGGTTTCCATGGAAGTGTGGATAAGTCGCCCGACGGACGCCGAGCACTTGGAGCAGTGCATGCGCCCGCGCCTTGGGCCTGGAACCTCCGGCCTTCACCTTGCCCTCTTCCCTGAGCGGGCCATTTGGCTCTGCCTGAGCACCTGTACCCTGGTGTCAGAACCATTCTTCCCTGCGTCTCCCCTCCCTGGAAACACAGAAAAACAATAGGTTAGAAATGCTGCGAGATCCTGTGGGGAAAGCCTCAGATGAAAGGCTGTATAAGATCATGACTTATCTCGGAACCCTTGGCCTCTTAAGATGGAGCCTCAGAGCTTTCCAGACAGTGGGGAGCCCTTCGCGGGCCAGGTAACAGAAGGCCAGAGGCGGCGCCGGGCAGCGACGGCACCAGCGGGCAGTATCGGAATGAGTGGAGCGGGGTCCACACCGGGGCGCCGGGCCTGCGAGAACCACCCTACGTGTGAGGAGCCCCGGCCCTGCAGTCCGAAGTTGGGGTTCCAGCTCCTCCTACAGCAGTGCGGCTTGGACGAGCCTCTCCAGCTGATCAGGCCTCGGTCACCGGCTTCTGTGAGAATTCAGTGAGGGAGCCTGGAAGGTCTGGGGCAGGGCGAAGGCATGACGGTCCCTTTCCTTACCATGGCCGCTTTCACCCACAACGCGTGGGATAAAAAGGAATTCATTTAACCTCCGCTGGAGAGGTCCAAACCTACCTGCTGACGTTCCTCAACCGACTCTGCGAGGAGCCTCAAAGCCCAGCTCCAAACGATGCGATTTCCTCCCTGTTCGTTTGTTTCCGTGGAGGGGGAGTTGGCCAGAAGTGTGGACACACGAACTGCTTGGAGGAGTGCAACCTGGAATTTAATAGGGTGATCTGAGTGTGTATCTTTTAGCCAAAAATACAGAAACTTATATTTTTGAGTGACTTTATAGACTTTTGAAAGTAAATGAGACTTGACTGGAGTGTGCACACTCTACCACATATTTGACTTTTTACCTCAAAAAAAGAAGCAGAAATAAGATGGGATTGTTAAATTCAGTCAACTACAGAAGTCTTTCTTGCACCTGTATTGAAAGTAAAAAGATGAAATTAGCAGTTCGATTGTAGTGCGGATAAATCACAATTCATACTCAAATGTGACTCGCCTTATGCTCAAAATTTCCAAGTTAACGTTTTACATGAATTGTTAAAATTCTGTTCTTGGTTGGTTGATGGCAAGGGCTCTCGCCATCAGCCATCAAGGCCAAAGCCTTAGACAGCATTTGCAACACTAGACGTAAGGCATGTGTTTGATATTCTCCCTGCGTTTTAGAGAAAGCTGCTCAGTGCTTATTTTCCAAGATAAATCTGTTATTAAGACGGCTGCTTTGTATGCCTAACACATTTCAAGATGGATTCAAACACAATATTTATACATGATCTTTTGCAACATATAAAAAACTAAATTACACTTTTAAGTGACTAAAAATTGGAACAAAGATTAGCATAAATAGCTACTTATATACATACATACATACAGAGTAAATGATACACACACACACACCAAGCAGTCTGTTGCATATTTTTATATATAATTTCACCTAATTTTAACAACAATAAGTATTATTATCGCCATTTAACATATTAGGAAACCAAGAGCTTGATACATTAGATTAGGGATTTCCATAGAAGTGGAAGAATAGTAAAAAAACCATACTATTTTATTATTTAATAATTAATACATGTGAAAGAAACATCTACCAAAGATGTCCAGTGTAAAGCATGAGAAACGCAATAAAAGTGAACATGCGTGAGTGCACGCTGTGAGCACCAGAACCAGGACTTGATCGGTGTTACCACAGCTCTGGGCTCTTCCACGCTTCTGTCCGTTGGCCTCCGGAGTTCATTTCAACCCTAAACTGAGTGATTCTTCTAGTAAGACATGAAGCTATTTTTCCAAAGTAGCCTAGACATTAATGTTTGACAGCATTCTTTTAGTTTGTATAAAACTACATCAGTGTTTTAGTAGTCATAAACTTAATATAAACACTGGAAGCATAATTCTCAGATTTTATACTGTCTGCTCAGAGCACATCAGTTTGTTTTGTGGTTTTAATTGAGTACTTACATGTGATTTCTTGACAACCACTTACTTTGCACTGACTCAATCAGAAAAACTCAATTTAGCTTTACATGTGAAAATAGTTTTCTTAAAACTACCCAACAATTGAGATTAAACAAGAATAACATTAATTGTGCTCTTTTATAATGTTTTACCACTTTGTAATGGTGTTAGTGGAAATGTGGAAAATGTAATAAATCAAAAAAAATTTTTTCCTGCTATTTTTTATATTTCAGAAACAGCAGAGTGCAGAAATCTCTGCAGCTTTACTTGGTTGCTCTTGCAATATACTTGCTCTTTGCCAGGCACTGGTTATAGGCTTTATGCACATATCATTCAATAATTTCTATCTGAATTCTTGATAACATTGATAAGATGACCCTTCCTTCTTTTCCCTGATCAAATATTATTAAGCACCTACCAAGTGCTGGAAACTATAATCAAGTCTGGGGATTTAAATATGAAAGGATACAATCAAGGATGTCAGAAGGCCAAACCATTAAGAGGACATGAATGTGTTTGTATTTTAATTCATTTAATAAAACACAAAAACAAATGGAATCCAGGATGTGAAGGAGTCCTAAAGGAGTTTATGTAGGGTGCCTGGAATTCTGGATTATGACCCTTTGTGACAGGCAGCTGTTGCCTTGAGCAGGGGTCAGTGGAGGGTTGAATGTTGGGCACCTCCTCTCTCCTATGTCATCTCTTATGACAAACAGTATCCACGGTGAATAATACAGGTCCCAGCACTTTAATGAAAGCTTGAGAGCAACTGAAGAAAAAATATGAGGTGAGCCTGGTGTAGCTTCTTATGCCAGAAAGTATGAAAAAGCTAACAAAATAAAGAGATATGCCAAAAGGAGAAAGAGCCAGCTTGAGGAGTAACCCTCATGGGGAAGGGGAAATGTGAGCAAAGATCTCAAGGCAGTGAAGGATTTAGCCAAGTAGGTATCTGGTGGGGGAGAATTCCAGGCAGAAGCAACACCCCTGAAATGGAGGCAAGGTCGCTGCCTGTTTAAGGAAGAGGGGGGCGCCCAGGGGGCTGGAGTGAGCAAGGGGGAAACAGTGGGAACTGCCACAGTGGGCACCGCCTCGGGACGGGGTCCTAAGGACTTGGACGTTACCTCTGAAAGAGCGGGAGCCAGTGGTGGGTTTTGAACAGAGCAGAGTCCTGGTCTGGCTTATATTTGGAAGGACCCCACTGGAAAGTGTTGTCAAGAATAGACAGAGCTGAGCATGAAGTTTCCTGTTAGGAAGCTCTTGCAGTCATTCAGGTGGCTGAAGACCGGGGCCCAGACCAGAAAGGTACCAGTGCGTGTGCTTGAAATTTCAGAATACAGTCCACAAGATTCCCTGTTGAGCGGGACATGGAGTGTGTGAGAAGAGACAGAGCTGAGGATGATTTTTATGTTGGCTTGTAATGATAACCCATGTGGCAGGTACATGGATAGACACAACGGAGCTAGAGTAGTCAGATTGAATTCAAAAGATACGGGGAGTAAAACTGATAATAATTGGTGATAAAAGTGCCATTTTAGCTTGAAATGCAGGCACTTATCAGTTTAGGGCATATCTACACTGCCTCTGCCTTTATTCCAAAAGCCTCCTGCGGATAACCCTTTCCTCGCTGTCTCATTTCTCCTGTTCTGACCCATCAATTTCTTCTGTGCATTTTTGATGTTTTACACAAAATGCATAATAATTATAAAAGGTAAGTATTTTGGGGTATAAATCCTAGTGTTTTTAATGTATTGGTAATTAAGAATGGGGGGTGCCCCACTACGTGTGTGTGTGTGTGTGTGTGTGTGTGTAGTAGTAATATATACATACAAAAGTAGTAGTAATATAATATATATATTTGCAGCTCTTTTTAATTAACCTTTCTCTTTCTTTTTCTACCTGGGGACCAGACTTGACTAGGAAAGCCAAGATGAATTGATAAGGAGTTTTGTCATTTTCATACTAACCTGAACATATTATTATAAGAATTCACTAGGCAAAATTGCATAGTCAGCAATTGTTAAGGAATTTCCCTTTTTGTCACCTTCCCACCTTCATTCCCAAGCCTTTTTGCTCTCCACCCACCCTTTGTCCCTACACTCTGGCACCCAGAGCTTTGTCACTTTGTCATGACCAGAACTTGCCTCCCAGTTTCTCCACCTCTCCTTCCAAATAAAAATCACCTCACCCCCCCCCCCAGCTCCACCCTCACCTCAATGCTGCAGATCAGTAAGGGATTGATCTGGTGACAGTGCTTGATCCTAAGATAAATGAGTGAGCTAAATATTTATCAAGGAACTCGAAGGAGAGATTGAAGGACCAAGAGCCATCTCCAATAGGATGATACGTGGGAGTTACAGTTTATTGCAGACTACTTCTTTTTTAACAACACCCTAACAATGCACAAATACGAGCCCAGGCACACACAGGCTTGCACACGCATGCACACACACACACTCAGGCCAAAGGTAAAATTGCAAAAAATGAGCTTTGCAGCCACATGCAACCCTTTGCTCCCATACCCCTTCCTTCTCTCCCAAACTATTTCATACACAGGGCTCTAAGTATAGGACAGGCTTATGTGCGTTTTATAACAGAGTGCTCTTAAACGCCATTCTTAGCTTCCTAGAAGTGTCCTGTGGACTGGTGCATATCTGTCTGGAGGAATTTCATCCTTGTAAGATTAGAAGGCAACATAGTATTGACTGGGTCAGGATGAAATTCAGGAAGGGATGTAAAGAACTAACAGGCCATTCAGTATTTTAAATCATTTTGTTTCTCTCACTCAGAAATAGTTTCCTCTCTCTGTATCAGAATGAAATTATTACACAAAAACAAGAAAGATCATTCTTTCTTCTTTTGTAGTCAAAGAATATTTCCAACTACATCAAAATAAGACAACCATCTTGATTATAAACATGAGGAAGTGCAGTGGAATCAGGCCCATCCCTGATTTAAACATCGAAGAGGCTCCCAGTCCTATTAACTGTTTCTCTTAGTCTGGGACACACATAAGTGCCCAGTGGCTCCATGAGAGATGAAGAAACTGCCTCGAGAGGGTAGGAATTTTCTCAACATGATGAACTGAATTCCAAAAAGGAGTCAAGGGCCTCTGACTCACAGTCCAGTGTTTTCTAAAGAAAGATCATACTTAGATTTTTAAATTCATAGCCAAATATCTCCAAATACAACTAGCCACAGGGACTGTGAGGAAATCAGCCATTTGGGAAAAATATATAAAAACTGAACCTCTGAGCAAGTGTTAAACATGTCCCAGAATTATGGCGATGTCTTCACTTTGTTTACTGTAACACAAAGCTAAAGAAAGTGAGGGGGAGAGCATTGGGGACTGCACTACCATCCTGAGGCTAAATTAAGAGGGGTGTTTTGGGGATAACTGAATATTTCCTTAAAAAAAAGACAACATAAGACCAAAGAAATGCAAACCAAATAACCTTAGAGTGGGCAACTGGATAACAGAAAGCTCAATGATTTTATAATCTATGGGACACCAGAGGGAAACATACTCCTGTAGACAAAATTTTCTCTGCCACCCCCCTTTTTAAAAAAGAATTGCCATAATTTTAAAATCAGAACCTGAGACAGGGCCCTACGTGCTCTAGTTCATTTGTGAAGGGGCCCAGGATACCAGAGTGAGGGAGTGAAGTGGAACAGAGAAGGGTGGAAAACAGCTATAGGTAAGTGTGCCTCATGGAGTCGGGGCTGAGGGCAACAGGTTTTCTACTTCCTGGGAACATCTAGGAAGCACACAGAATGCCTCCTCGAATTGTATGCCTTAGAGGCCTGGCGTCTGGAATATGTACCATTAATTCTCCTCACCCAGCAGCTGGTCGCTGGGGCATTAACTCCCGCTCCCTACTCATAGCTGTCTTTGCACACTAGCCAAGCAGACTCCCATTACCTCTGGGAAAGTTCTGAAAGCAGAATGCAAAAAGGTGCCTGCTCTTGAGACAGGAAAATCTGAGATCGTATGGAACTCTTCCCCACCATTGGCACTGAAATCAGAGGTAAGCCTGGGGTATGTGATGTGGAGGATAATAAATGAATGTCAGAGGCTGCCCCTCGTACCACTCAGATTCACGAGAATGCCATATGAGTTCACCTGGTCACGGAGTCTTAGTGGGACAAGCTACATTCCCCACTATTGCAACTAGTCCTAGGCCGTCATTGGTATTTGTCATCTCTCTTGCCTACGTTTGTTCTAGATTTTTATTGTCCTTGGTAAGAAATTGAGCTTATTTTATTTGCTTACCTGGTGGAAGATAACATAGACCTTCATCCCTGAGGGGTTTTAACTTTTGATGTCTTGCCCTTATTTGGCCACAGTTTTTGAAATTGCCCATTTTCCATTTTCCCACTGCGTAGGAGCATCACAAGTCCCCGTATTAGCAATCTTAACTTCTCATGATAATCAGGGTCTATTGTATCAACCAGGATAGTAACTCTTTTATTTATCTGCTGGTCCATGAGCATGAGTAGTCCAAAGTGACCAGAGGAAGCTGTAGTTTTGGGTTCAGTGGAACACTTTGGTTGGCACTGGTACCAATGTTCTTCTCCTTGGAACCAAAATTTGATTTGTCAGAGCTTAGCATTGTGAGTTTCAGAAGCACAAAATCTGCATATGGGTTGTTGGACATGATGATTAGGAAGCTGAGTACTATCTCTACCTGGTATTTCCCAGGTCCATCAATTTATTCTAGCGCCATATACTGACCACTGTTTGAATACATACACCACATCCTGGAGGATGGTGCCCCGACCTTCAAGTGTCATCTCTGAGCTGGTGCACTCCAGCCAGAAAGTAATTACCAAAATCTGTCTACATTGTCTCAGAGGGGAATCACATGCTTTATGTCAGAAATCTATAGCTATCTCCCTAAGACCCCAATACTCTCTTCCCACAAACCTCTCCTCTCTGTCAATTCCAAAAATTTTATAAAAACACTTTAGCCTTGGCTCACTTAACTTTTTTCTCAGTTCTGTTATTCATCTCCTCCTTCACGCATTAAGTTTCAATTGTCTTTCCTTAGATGAGTTTCCTTCTCTGATTAAAATGAATCTAAGTTTTAGCTTTAGCTCATTCCAAATCTTCCACCATTCCCTCCTCCAACCAACATAACAAGGACCTTGGAACATGCTAACTCCATCCTTACATGAAGGAGGGAAGGAGAAACATGGAGAACACTTACTCTTCTCACACTTATTTACATTGGACAAACTCTCAAATATTTAGTGAATTCTTATACAGTTTCTTTTCCTATCCAAGGAAACTTCATCTGAGTACCTAAGGAAGGCCGCATGTACGCTGGTTCTGATGCTTTCCAGATTGTTCTGTGATGCTTCTGTCCTACGCTGTCTTTGCAGGAATGTCTATTTCCTGCTTTCTTCTATTTCCTGGCCTATGTTATTAATCCCTGATAATTCCTGTTCTATGGTTAAACATATATTAATAATCAGACTTCAGTTATTGAGTTGTCTTTATTATTCCATATCTTTAGAAAGCTTTGCTTCCCTTCAGCATAATCTGCACAATATTATACAACACTTATCATCTAGGAAAAAAGTCGTGTGATTTTGCAACTCTGTTCCTCTCACCTAAACTCTACCCTTGGGGCAAGTGGGGGAAACAGGAGGAGGGCTCTGCGAGGGTGAGAATTTTATACCTTTTCCCCGGGCAGCCATCAAACACCCCCCGAAGCATTAGTTAGGATTGCTGCTGTTTGTTCTTGTCATTCCCCAAACAATGTGGGCTACACATGGCCAAGGCCATTGAATTTTTTTGCTCAGAAATGGTATCACTTTACTGATAGTGGATAAAAACGTATGGTTATCCTTTGACGTATGGTTATCCTCTGGCCTTATATAAACATACATGGGGCTGAGTACTAATAAAGAGTGACTTATTCCTGCAATACCACAGAGCTTGGATTAAAGCCACAATCAAAGAACTTTTTGTATTTTATTATAAAAACAAAGTGAGTGATATTGTGGGAAAGCAAAGGGAAGGGAGAGAAGTAGAGAGACAAATGAAGGGGATGTGACCCTCAACTTGCAACATAAGATGTTTCTTCCTCCGTTTGACAGCTGGAATAACGAGTGAAGGAGGGATGTAAACAAGGCCGGGAGAGTGGGGCTGAGACCACCGGGCCCTCAGATAAGCATCTAGCTGTCCAAGTGGCTCTATTAAGTTGTTATTCTGTTTTATTGGAACATTGGCAGATTTTTCATTTGAAATGAGCCAAAGATCCTTATCCTAATTCTCTCTGAACATTTTTTACTTTGAAAGTTTCTACTGCCAATAGCTAGGTCCAAAGAACTGAATATTGGCTACATGGTTGCCCAGCCGGGAAAACCTCCATGTGATTGTGCATCATTTATCATCAAATTCAAAATAGGGGCCACCACTGGAGGTGCAATTAGGGGGAGTCCACAGGGGCTTCCTGCAGGGGTAATATTTTCGTTCTTAAAAGGTATGGTGGATGTACGATTTATTAGGTTATTTTTACACTGCTTTGAATTTCTGAAAAATTTTACGGTAACTTAATTTTTAAACTAATCAGTTGAATAAGAGAAAAGAAGATACTCTACATGATTATTTACCTGTCAATATTGAGGATGTCTTATTAGCTCTACACCCACTTATAAAAAGGTAATCAGTACAGTAATATGATAGCTCTTGCAAAGACTTCATACAAGCTGTTATTCATTTACTTAATGGGAAGGAATTATTGCATGGTCAAGGAGAGGTGTTATTATGAAAGGATTTTTTAACATGCCTCTTTTTCTCCTTTATACGTTGCTCCCCTGCTTCTCCCTCTGAGGGGGTAGGATAAGCCCATAGGGCATTTTGAGGATCTAGAGCTTAGAGAAAATATTTGAGAAAAGTGAGATTTGAGGGGCTTCTTCCAGAGCAGTGGTTCCCAACTGGAGTGATTTGCCCCCCCACCCCCACCCCTTCCAGGGACTTTTGGTAAAGTCCAGAGACATTTTTGATTGTCATGACTTGGTGCCTATTGGGTAGAGGCCAAGGATGCTCCTAAATATCTTATAATGCACAAGACAGCTTCTTGCAGCATAGAATTATCTGACCAAATATGTTGAGAAACCCTGTTCTAGACACAAGAAAAGTTTTTGTTGGTGTGGGGGTAGACAGGGTTGAAGGGATGGGAGGGGGTCGTGACAGTGCAGATATTTGTGGGTTCCAGAGAGAGAGGGACCCTGTGCTCTCTCTCCTAGAAGAGTGTTGGAGAAATGATAAAACCCCAAGTGAATTTGCAGGATCTGATCAAAAGCAGTTTACTAAAGAAGTCTGTAATGCTCTCATCAATAAAAATAAATTTTAAAAATGAAGTCTGGGCAAAGGAGGCTTCCGATCACTTCATAGAACACAGAAATGTGCTCCTGCAATGGCATGTAAGAGATATAATCCTTATAAAAGGAAAGAACCAACTGTGGAGTGCGAGAGTCTGTCCACCACCTAGGTAGAATAAGATTAATTGAAATTGAGCTGGACTACAGGAAAGGAGAGAGAGATTTCTTGCATACCTGTGATTATGGATGGAAATTTTTATCCATCTCACCACAAACTGTGTCACTTAATTGATGTTTTATTGAAAGTTTAGCCAATGCTAATAAATGGTATACCTTTCTTCAAACATTCCCCATGCTCCTTCAGCTGCTCCACAGACCCCAGATCCTACCACTCTCTGCCTGTGTTTACAGGTGTGCACATCAGGTCTGCATCACCAGCAATTATGTTTTCAGGGAGACTTCTTCTCTAGGACTCTCTAAAAAGTCTGCATGCTTACGTCAACGGGGATTTGATTGGTAACCATTAGCATAAGCAGTTGCATCTTTAAATGAGGATCATTTTGTATTACCAAAGAATAAAAGTTCAAAATAAATCATGAGCTTTTCTAACTATTTGGTGTCCCTGTTGGCACATCAAACACATTCCTGAGCAACCATAGCATTTCCATAGCCAGTAAAATGTTGGCTCAGAAGGTTAAATACCCATAGCCACAAATCACTTACATATGAATGGTTCAAAGCTATGTGAAAGTCCTATTTTTTAAATATTCATACAATTAGAAAACAAATATATTGTATAAAAGTCATTTAATCTCTCACTCTTCCCTGAAATGTTCAAGGCAATTCACTGTTCTCAAGAAATGTGGTTCTGAAAGAGATCTTCAGAATTCAAACAGATTTATTACAATGACCTTAAACATTCTCTGGCATTTGCTTTCTTTGATGTCATAACGCTGAAGAGGATTTTTTCAAAGGACTTTTTGTTCATATACAGTTTATTGCATTGCTTACAGATCATTAATGTGCATATGCCAATGCGCCTGACGTCAGCCACGTTGGCGGCCACTTAACCAGGTTCCTCAGATTGTGGCCTGGTCCCTGGCTATGGTTATTTCTGTTGTCTAATGGCTGGTTCAAACTGTTACACATTTTATTGGCTTAATTATGCCTTGAGCAAAACCAGATGAAAGAAATGGACTATGTTGCGGTTGACTTGGTATGTTTATGGAAACAGCAGAAAGTGATGAAAACACTGAATTGGCAGCAGAGAAGCAAAAGTAGCAACATGATCCATAACTGCCAGTATAAAAGCTGTAGTGAGTTGTTACTCATTACACAGTGATGAACAATCTTGATAATTATTATAAAATCCTCATGTCCACATGTGAAAATATGTATTGTAAATAAAGAAGATTCAATGAATCCAGTCCTTTGTAACCACTGAAATCTTAAATGAGATGAATTTACACTTGAAACTAATACAAAATAATATTAAATGTAGACTGTAATTGACAAAACTTAAAAAATAATAAAATAAAATGAATTGCTGTACTGAGCGTAGTACTGATTTCCACCCACAGAGGCAGATAGGTTCTCTTTAGTGTATGTTTATCATATATTTTCTGTAAGTAGGACAATTTAGGGATATAAAGGCATGGTTTTTGTCATTCAAGAGTTCACAATCTAGAGTGAAAGGCATTTTATAATACAAATATTGTGTTGCAAGGAGCTCTACTCCAAATTGCATTTCATATTTAATAGCCTTATTTATAAAATGGAGAAATTTGACATTGTGTAAATTCATATTGAATAAATTAATAATACTATCCAACTCTTTTTTTTTAGATTTAAAATTTTTTATTTTGTTATTATTTTTTTCATTTCTTCTAAAAAATTTATCTTTGTTGTTGAAAGTATTACAGATGTCCCCCCTTTTCTCCCATTGATCCCCTCCACCCCACATTCACCCCACCCCCACACCTTCCCCGTACCAATGTCTGTATCCATACGTTTTGCATATAAGGATAGAAGTTTTTGATTAATCTCTCCTCCCCCACTCCCTCACTCCCGCCTTCCCTCTGAGATCCCTCAGTCTGTTCCATGCTTCTATGTCTCTGGATCTATTTCATTCATCAGTTTACTTTGTTTATTACATTCCACATATGAGTGAAGTCATGTTGTACTTGTCTTTCTCTGCCTGGCTTATTTCACTTAGCATAATATTCCCCAGGTCCATCCATGCTGTTCCAAAGGGAACGAGATCCTTGTTCTTTACAGCTGCGTAGTATTCCATGGTGTGAATGTCCCACAGCTTTTTCATCCACTCATCTACTGATGGGCACTTGGGCTGTTCCCAGATCTTAGCTATTGTAAATTGTGCTGCTGTGAATACAGGGGTGCATACGTTCTTTCTGTTTCGTGTTTTGGGTTTCTTAAGATATATTCCTGGAGGTAGGATCACTGGGTCAAATGGCAGCTCAATTTTTAATCTTTTGAGGAACCTCCATACTGCTTTCCATAGTGGCTGCCCCAGTCTGCATTCCCACCAGCAGTGTACTAGGGTCCCCTTTCTCCACATCCTCACCAGCACTTGTCATTTGTTGATTTGCTGATGGAGCCAATCTGACAGGTGTGAAGTGATACCTCATTGTGGTTTTAATTTGCATCTCTCTGATGAATGGCAATGCTGAGCATTTTTTCATGTGTCTCTTAGCCATCTTTGTGTCCTCTTTGGAGAAGTATCTATTTAGGTTCTTTGCCCATTTTTTAATTGGATTGTTTATCTTCCTTTTGTTAAGTTGTATGAATTCCTTATATATTTTGGATATTAAGCCTTTATCAGATGTGTCGTTGGCAAATCCGTTCTCCCATACAGTGGGCTCCCTTTTCTTTTTGTTGATGGTTTCTTTTGCTGAGCAGAAGATTTTTATTTTGATGCAGTTCCATTGGTTTATTTTCTCCTTTGTTTATCTTGCCCTAGGAGATGTATCAGCAAGTATATTGCTATGAGAAATGTCTGAGATTTTCTGTCTATGTTTTTTTCTAGGATTTTCATGGTTTCAAGTCTTACATTTAAGTCTTTTATCCATTTTGAGTTTTTTTTGTGTATGGTGTAAGTTGGTGGTCTAGTTTCATTTTTCTGCATGTACCTGTCCAATTTTCCCAGCACCACTTATTGAAGAGACTGTCTTTACTCCATTGTATGTTCTTGCCTCTTTTATCAAATATTAATTGACCATAATGGCATGGGTCAATTTCTGGGTTCTCTGTCCTGTTCCACTGATCTATATGTCTGTTCTTGTGCCAATACCAGGCTGTTTTGATTACATTGGCTTTGTAGTATAATTTGATATCTGGTATTGTGATCCCTTCAACTTCGTTCTTTCTCAAGATTGCTGTGGCTATTCTGGGTCTTTTTTGGTTTCATATAATGTTTTGAAGTGTTTGTTCTAGATCTGTGAAGTATGCAGTTGGTATTTTAATAGGAATTGCATTGAATTTATAGATTGCTTTGGGTAGTATGGACATTTTAATGATGTTGCTTCTTCCAATCCATGAACACAGTATATTCTTCCACTTGTTTATATCTTCTTCTACCTCTTTTTGAAATGTCCTGTAGTTTTCCAAGTACAGGTCATTTACCTCCTTGGTTAAATTTATTCCTAAGTATCTTAATATTTTGTTGCAATGGTAAATGGGATTGTTTTTTTAGTTTCTCTACCTTAGAGTTCATTACTGGTGTATAAAAATGCCATCAATTTCTGGGTGTTAATTTTGTGTCCTGCTACCCTGCTGAATTCATTTATTAAATCTAATAGTTTTTGGTGGAGTCTTTAGGATTCTCTATGTACAATATCATGTCATCTGCAAATAATGACAGTTTTACTACCTCCTTTCCAACTCATGTGCCTTTATGTTTTCTTCTTGTCTGATCGCTGTGGCTAGGACTTCCAGTACTATGTTGAATAAGAGTGGTGAAAGTGGACACTCCTGTCTTGTTCTTGTTCTTAGGGAAAATGATTTTAGTTTTTGCCCACTGAGTATGATGTTGGCTGTAGGTTTGTCATATATGGCCTATATTATGTTGAGGTATGATCCCTCTATTTCCACTTTGCTGAGGTTTTATAAAAAAAAAAAAAAAAAATGGGTGTTATATTTTATCGAGTGGTTTTTCTGCATCTATTGATATGATCATGTGATTTTTGTCTTTCAATTTGTTTATGTGATGTACCATGTTTATTGATTTGCGAATATTGTACCAGCCTTGCATCCCTGGAATAAATCCCACTTGGTCATGGTGTATGATCTTTCTAATATATTGCTGCTTCCGATTTGCTAATATTTTGTTGAGGATTTTAGAGTCTATGTTCATCAGGGATATTGGCCTGTAATTCTCTTTCTTTGTAGTGTCTTTATCTGGTTTTGGAATTAGACTAATGCTGGCCTAGTAAAAAGAGTTTGGAAGTGCTCCTTCCTCTCAGATTTTTTGGAATAGTTTGAGGATAGGTGTTAGTTCTTCTTTGAATGTTTGGTAAAACTCCCCTGTGAAGCCATCTGGGCCAGGGCTTTTGTGTGCTGGGAGCCCTTTGATTACTGTTTCAACTCCATCAGCAGTTATCAGCCTATTCAGGCTTTCTGACTCTTCCTGATTGAATTTTGAAAGGTTGTATTTTTCTAGGAATTTATCCATTTCATCCAGGTTGTCCAGCTTGGTGGCTTATTCATAATTTTTTTTTACAATCCTTTGTATTCCTCTTGCATCAGTTTTTACTTCACCTCTTTTGTTTCTGATTTTGTTTATTTGAGTCCTCTCTCTGTTTCTTGATGACTCTGGCTAAAAGTTCATCAATCTTCTTTATCTTTTCAAAGAGCCAACTCTTGGTTTCATTGATCTTTTATAATGTTTTTTTAGTCTCTATTCATTTATTTCTGCTCTGATCTTTATTATTTCCTTCCTTCTACTTACTCTGGGATTTTCTTGTTGTTCTCTTTCTAAGCCTTTAGGTTGTAGAGTTAGAAAGTCTATTAGAAGTTTTTCTTATTTTTTTGAGGTAAGCCTGTAGTGCTATGAACTTCCCTCTCAGGACTGATTTCATTGTGTCCCATAGATCTGGGATAGTCGTGTGTTTATTTTCATTTGTTTACAGGAAGTTTTAGATTTCTTTCTTGATCTTCTTGGTAACCCACTCATTGTTTAAAAACATGCTTTTTAGCCTCTATGTATTTGAATGTTTTTGAGTGTTTTTATTGTAATTGATTTCTAATTTCATGCCATTGTGATCCAAGAAGATGCTTGATATGATTTCAATCTTCTTGAACTTATAGAGACTGGTTTTGTGTCCTAACATGTGGTCTATCTTTGAGAAAAGTCCATGTGCACTTGAGAAAAATATATATTCTGCAGCTTTGGGGTAGAATGTTCTGTAAATGTCAATTAAATCCATCTGATCTACTGTGTCATTTAGGATCACTGTTTCCTTGTTGATTTTTTGTCTGGAAGACCTATCTATCCAGTGAAGTCAGTGGGGTGTTAAAGTCCACTAGTATGACTTGATTGCTGTTGATCTCTCCCTTAAAGTCCTTTAGAAGTTTTTTTAATAAATGTAGTTGCTCCTATATTGGGTGTATATATGTTTATCAACATTATATCTTCCTGTTGGAATGAACTCTCTAGTGCTATGTAGTGACCTTTCTTATCTCTCGTTATGGTCATTTTGAAGTCTATTTTTGTCCAATATGAATATTGCTACCCCAACTTTTTTTTCATTTCCATTTGCATGGGAAAATTTTTTCCATCCCTTCACTCTCATCTTGTGTGAGTCTTTTGTTTTGAGGCAGGTCTCTTGTAGACAGCATATATTTGGGTCATGTTTTCTTATTCATTCAGCCACCCTATGTCTTTTTATTGGAGCATTTAATACATTTACATTTAAGGTTATTATTGATAGATACTTATCTATTGTCATTTAATTCTTTATGCCTATGTTTCCTTCTATTTTTCTACTTCTTATTACAGCTGTCCCTTTAACAGTTCTGGCAATGCTGGGTTGGTGGTAACAAACTCCTTTAGCCTTTTCTTGTCTGGAAACATCTTCATTTCACAATCTTTTTTGGATGATAGCCTTGCTGGATAGAGTAGGCTTGGTTTCAGATCCTTGTCTTGCATTACTTTTGAATACTTCATGCCATTCCCTTCTGGTCTATAGAGTTTCTGATGAGAAGTCAGCTGACAGCCTTATGGGAGCTCCTTTGTAGGTAAGAGATTGCTTTTCTCTATCTGCCATTAAGATTCTGTCTTGAATTTTTGGCATTTTATTATGATGTGTTTGGGCATGGGCCTCTTTGGCTTTTTCTTGCTTGGGACTCTCTGTGCCTCCTGAACTTGTGTGACTTTTTCTTTGACCATATTAGGGAAGTTTTCTGCCATTATTTCTTCAAACAGGTTATCTAACCCTTGCTTGCTTTCTACATTTTCTGACACTTCTATGATGCAAATATTGTTACATTGCATGTCCCTCAGTTCCTTTAGACTGTCCTCCTGTTTTTCTATTATTTTTTCTTTTTGGATCTCTGATCCAGTGATTTTTTAATTTTTTTTTTTTTTTTACCCTGTCTTCTAATTTGCTGATCTGATCCTCAGCTTCCTCTAATCTGCTGTTTATTCCATCTTTTTAAATCATCCTTACAATCAGTATTCTGAATTCTATATCTGATAGATTGCTTATCTCCATTTCACTTAGTTCTTTATCTGGAGACTTCTCTTGTTCTTTCACTTGGGTTTTTTGTTTTTGTTTTGTTTTGTTTTTTGTCTTCCCATTTTGACTGTCTATTTGGGTTTGTGTCTATGTATTAGGTAGATCTGCTAGAAATCCCACTCTTTTGGATGGTCAGGTGCAGGGCAATGTCAGACGCTGTTTGTGACTGGCCTTGAGTACCCTGTTTGAAGTTTTCCACACTCCTCAACTTGTGGTTTTCTCTGCTGGGGCTGGGTTCTTTTGGACAGGACTAAGATGCACAGCACAGTCTGCTTTTCCAAGGCTCGGGTCCAGAAGCACATCAGGCAAAGACTCAAAGCACCCTGAGGTCTGCCTCTGCCAGCAGGCTGATTGATCTAATTCTCTTAATGAGCCTCAGGCTGTAGAAACTCCTTGAGGTATGACAAGAGGTTTTCCAGCAGGGTGGGGCAATTGCTTCCCTCCCAGGCAAAAGGCTGCTTGGGAGGTAAATGTCTGTCTGTGAAAGATGTCCTCTGCAGTATGGGGGAATGGCTCGGCACAGGAATTCAGAGGGCTGCCCTCTATACTCTACCTCCAGAGCCCACAACCCTAGACTCTGCTCCAGTCCACTCTGCCCTCCCTCTGCTGGAGCCCAAGGTGAGTGGATACACATGAAACTTTGTGCGTTGGCTCTTTAACAGGGTGCCTGCATTCCCAGCTGTCTCTCCCTGGCAGGCAAAAACCCAGCTGCTTTTCACAGCCAGATGTCATGTGGGCACCTTTCTCAGTTCTGGCGCTCTTGACTGGGAATCCCAGCCTGGGGTTTAGGCCCCAGAGTCCTCAGTGGGAACCCCCCACAGCTGAGCTATCCCTCCAGACCTTCAGCTGCTGCCTGTGGGAGCCCAGCCAGCCCTCTCATGCCTCTGTACTGCCTACCAGTCTCTATGTGGTCTCCACTTTTCCTCCTTGGTTATGAGGGTGCTCTCCAGCTCATCTTCAGTTACAGTTGATTAGTCAGGATGATTTTTCTATATTTTAGTTGTAATTCCAGTTTGGTCCTGGGGGAGTGTCAGTGTAGCTTCCACTCAGTCCACTGCTGTCTTTAATCTGTCTTATTCAACTCTTAAAGCTGTTATGATGATTGCCTGCATTATCATAGGTAAAGTGTTCAAAATAATGCTTGACACATATTAAACATCTACAAGTATTAGCTCCCGTTATCATTATGGAATGATAACATGTCCCTTTGTTCCCTGGCTCTTGTACAGCAGCAGCTACCATTTAATGATGCTTACTACGTATCACATAGTTTACCCCAAGTAATATTTCATTAATCCTTCCAATATCTCTATGCAGTGTCTAGTATCAATTTTGATTTATAAATGGGAAATGTAATGAAATTCTATAACTTACCCAATTTCAGCTCTAATAAGCCCAGCTTTTAAATTCAATCTATGCTTTTCTATTAATGCACACCATCTCATGGATAGAGATTACTATAGAGAATGGCGTTTAAACTGCAAAATTAGTTCTTTAGCAGTCATTTTTTTCTAGGGGATTGGTTCTTCCAATCCACTTTACTCTCTTTTGGAGCAAAGGAAGACCCTGAGATAGAGACTTACTATAACTTGCAGGGCACTGGAAAAATACACAAAGTCAATTCAATGCATTCTGCTAATATAGTCCTCAGTGAATGGAGAAAGAGTATTTGAGCATTGTGCTTCCCACAGTCACTGCTTTATAGAAAAAATCTGTATTTCTAGGTGTATCATGTCACATTTATAAAACATTATGAATAATCTCAATTCATTCCAAAGTACTGAGCAATCAAGGAGAAGTTGACAAATGTGACCCATGAGTAACAGTGATGAATGAAGCCACAGGGTTGAGGCATGCTTTGCTTGGACATGGAATAGACTTATGGCCTTGATCAGCCTACCCTCCATCAGTTTCTTCCCTATGTCTTTCTCACTGTAAACTAAATGTGATTAAATTTGGGATATAAAAATACTCAGCAGTTTTAATAAATAGAGAACTGTGTTTATTTTCATTGTTTAAAAACCTAAATATGTGTGTGCATATATGTGTGTGCATCCACACACATGTGCACATGCAGCCACACACATATGTTTTTAAAGGTAATGAATAGCTAAAATTTATCAAGTTGTTAACTGTGTGCAGGGATTGTTCTATATACTTTATTTCATTTAATATTTAAAGCAGCTTTGAGATATGTGTTATTATCATTCCATTTTCACAGATGAGAAAACAGAAGCCCCAAGAATTTTAAGTAAATCTAGCAAAAAAATGAGAAGCCAGGCAGCCTAATGCAGATCTTGAGCTTTGGCACATTGTTAGACGGCTTCCAAGTTCTTCAGAAAAGTTGGAAAATAATGAGAAATAAATGTCACCCGTAACTGTATTGCTAAGGAATAATCATTGTCTACATTTTTAAAGTTTTTTGCACATATAAAATATTATGCCAGTGCAAAGTTTTCACTTTTTTATTTGATGTATAATCATGCACAATTTAAAATATTTTGAGTTGTTTGAATATTATGACTTCACTTTCTATGGTATATTATTATTTATTTAACCATTTCCTTGTTTTTAAGACTATACATTGCTCTTATTTTTTACCATAAAAATATTACAGTGATTTTTTTGTGTTTAAAATTTTTTATGCAATTATTTCAGATTATCTTTTAGGATATATTCCTAGAAGTTTAATTCCTATGCCAAAGACATGATTTTGTTTTAATGATCCAGACTTTCTTGAACAAAAATTTATTTAGAACTTCCTATGAGACTCCTTTTCTCTTTTTTCTACCTGTCATCCCTTATTTACTCTTCTGTAGTGGCTTTTACCCCTGAATAACTCAGAAGTTTCAGTCATTTAGAGGACAAGTTAATTTCTAAATGTAGATCATTTTACCCCTTAAACTTAGGCCTTGGATTCTTTAGTGCTTTCTGGATCCAGAGTTCTGCCTGTGCTACCTCTTACCCCGGAAAGTCTGGCTCTTCTTGGATTTTCCCAGGGCAAGTGAAAGAAGGAGTCTGAACAAACAGACTTGCATTTGAGGACAGCTGTATGTCCTCCTAAGTCTCCTGACTTTCCCCAGGGGGTTGGGTTCTGTGGTCAGGCTTTTATTTGGATTATTGTGTAACATATCATGTCGAGGCAGGAGGTAAAGGGCAAATCTTCCAGTCCACAAAATTGTCTCACAGCCCAGCCGGGCGTGGCTCAGTGGTTGAGCATCAACCTAGGATCCAGGAGACTGAGGTTCAATTCTAGGTCAGGGCACATATGCGGGCTGCAGGCTCGATCCCCATTCGGGAGTGTGCAGGAGGCAGCCGATCAATGACGACTTTCTCATCATTGATGTTTCTATCTCTCTCTCTCCCTCTCCCTTCCTTTCTCTGAAGTCAATAAAGATATATTAAAAAAAAAAAAAAAGTCTCACAGACATGACCTGAGTAGAAGCCAAGATCCTGAAGACAGGTAGGGCAGTGATTGTTCTCAACACCATAACTCACACACTTCCTAAAGTCACTATGAAGAGATAGTCTCCAATTTTCAATTGCACACTGGGTGCTAAATTCACATTCCAAACAAAAGATAGGCTAACACAAGTTAGTGAGCTGCCAAACAAATCTCAACTTTTAAATGAAAGGTCTTGGAAGAGCTCAGTGAGTTGCAAAGAAGATGACCATGGGAACCTAAAGAGGAGTGTCAGAGACCAACTGTACTGTCCACAGCAGCTTCTAGTTTAAATAAGATATTGGTACCAGTCTTATAGAAATAGGGATCAGAGGGAGTAGAATCCTGTGGATCAAGTTCAGGACTAGGAGGAAAGTGCTGGCTATGAGAAAAATTACAAAGCAATCCATCCAGGTCAAGTTCATCTGGCGAACAGATGGGAATAGAAGTAAGTCGTCACTGTTCAGCTTATAACCCATATCATCTTTTAATATTTTTAAATTTTTTTAAATTTATTTTTAATTATATGTGTGATTTAATATTCATATTTATAAGGTTTTTTAATAATGGAAAAATAGCTCTGATATCCTAGCATATAACAGTTAAAATCATTCTAAAATGTTGGCCAAATTGCCTGGCTGGTGTGGCTCAGTTGGTTTTGCATCATCCCTTGCACCAGGAGGTCACCGGTTGGATTCCCTGTCAAGGTACATGCCCAGATGAGGGCTCCATCCCCTGTAGGGGGTGTGCAGAAGGCAACCTTGATGTTTCTATCTCTCTCTTCTTCTCTCTTTCTCTTTCTGAAATCAATAAAAACACATTTAAAAATAAAAAAATAATAAAATGTTGGCCAAATGAAAATGTTCTAAAATTCTGGTCGACTCTAACAGAGAACAGAGCTTTGTAAAAATATTAATTGGTGACAGCGTATCTCTAAGATTATTCATTTCCCAAAAGAAGAAAATTACAGCCTCATTCTGTTAACCACACATTGATAGATTTTTGGAATCAGGGAAAAGGAAATAGTCTTTTTCAAAGATTTTTTAATGCTTATCTCTAACCATTAGTATAATTTCTTAGCAAAGAAAGTGTCCTGGTTAGGCACATGTTGTTAAGAACAAAAAAGAGTGATAATGAAATATTCCAGGGGCAGACAGCCAAGGGTTTGGAAGACTTAAGAATTCACTAAAACAAATGTGGCTTGATCGCCTATGACCAAAAACTTGACCTTAGATATGAAAAACTAGAATATAAAGTGGGATAAAGTGTGGAATTTCTTTTCATGTCAAGCCAAACAGACTAAGTGAAATATATTATAAACATTATTTTTAATGAGGTTTTATAGCAGAAAGTTCCTCGGAAACTAATGCATTATACAGCTTACCAAAGAGGCATGTTATTAGTGATAGAGGGAATCCTTTCATTTCTAGCATGATGATTGTCATTCTAATATCAAAGAGAAAAATAGAGCTATATTAATAGATCTCCAAATATCTCGAAAACCAGTACATGAAAAATATACTGAAAAAGAAATTCATATATTTTTGTTTGACAGAGAAATCAGGTAATAAAATACTAAGCTGATGATCCAGATTTGCATTTTGTGTCATCAGTTTACAACTTACAAATGAGTTATATTCTGAAAAACATTTAATCCACAGTGGTTTGTTATTATTGAAGTGTTTTTCTCTAGAAATAATGTTCTAAATGATGGATTACTTCACAGAATAACCCTTCTTTTGACACCCCCAATACACACACACACACAAACACACACATACCCTTACACTCTTTCTAATCCTAAATGTCAAGCAACATAGTGCAGCACAGGTTTGGGAATAGAACATGGAAATAACCCACCAGCAATGGTTATGGTCTAAATTAGTGGCCTTGAGAAATTCGCTGAATTTCTATTAACATCATTTTAGTCATTTGAAAATGGAAATAATAATAACTCCCTCCTAAGGTGGTTAGTTATGAACATTAAGTAAGGCAAGGTAAGCAAAAGCTCTTTTATACTGCAATACCTGCACAATGTTGCTTGTTAGTGTACACTTATGCTCTGCGGTTCAGCGCTCTTTGGACGTATCACTCTTGTGGCCTATGTGAGAAACCCAGTGCTGTTCCTGACGCCTCGCGGGGGAAGCGCACTGTGTGGCAAGAGGGGCTGCGGCAGGTCAGACAGTGTCAGCCCCCAGCTGCGGCGCCGTCAGCCGGCTGGCTAATCCATCGAAGTATTTCCTCACTGCCTCCTCTGGCTTTCCCAGCTGTAGTGATCACTGTTTCCAAAAACACAACAGACTGTATATCTATTCTCCTTCCTCTGGTGGGCCCGTAACCAATGTTTACCATATTATACTCCATATTTTCATAACTGCTTTGACTCTGTTCTCCACCCATTTCATGCATCAGAGATCTGTTCCTTTTATTAGATTCCGAATTGTTGGAAGGCAAGACCCATATTTTGCATCTGTAGACTCAGAGTACCCAGCACGACTCTAGGCATAAAATTGATGCTTGATAAATGCTAGGTGGAGGACAAGAGGGCACTTTCTGGTAAAGAGAATACCCCCAGAAAGCTGCAAGGTGAAAAGGGCTTTGTTGCTTCCCAGGGGTATTGGCAAGATTATAATGACTGCGTTGAGTAAGAAGGAAAGACAGTAAGATCTAAACCGCAGGAGGAGTGGTAATGACTAGATTGAGCATCTGTGACCATAGCCAAGCCTGACAGTACTTGAGAAGTCCCTTGATACACATTTTTAATAAAGGCAGTTTCTCAAGAAAAGAGAAGTGCCATCTATCAGAAGATTAGAAAAATATAGGTTTTTAAAAATGGGAAAAGAAGATGGGTCTAGTAGGAAAGTCATTTTCAGGAGAATATTCTATACTGAGTCAATCTAAGAAATGAAAGTCATTCAGGCTGCCAGGCTAATTCATTTGTCATCAGCATCACCTACAAAGGATAATTACCTCTGCTTTCCAAATTTCAAGCTGTGCTGACTCAGCTGAAATCTTAAATCACAATTAAAAAGCTAATATTTTTGAATATGTACTATGTGCCAAGACTATTTCACTGCTTTGAGTGGATTATAATATTTAATTACTGCATTAATATAATGACTTAGGAACTACTAAGGAAACTGCAGCTCAGAAACTTCAGATAACTTGGGGAAGGCTGTCCTTCTCACAAGTGGTGGAGCCAGAGTCTGAACTCAACAACCCTCTTCCTAAACCAGCTTTCTTAGCCTCTGTACCATAACAACTCCCAAATATAAAGAAAGCTTATTTATTTAGGTGGTCGAATTCTGTGTATTTCCATGTGGGGGGAAAACTCCTCCTTCTACAGTAATGTATGTGCTGTCCTCTGCCCCAGATTCATTAAAATTACCCCCTTTACTTTCATACTTTCACAGCCCCCCTCCTGCACTGTCTGTTGGCCCTTCCTTCTTTCCTTATTTCTCATGATTTATCCAGTTGAAAACATGGCACAGCGGCTCACCTGCCCACTGGCAGCCTGTGGCTAATGTCTGTGAAGTGTTAATGGGAGTCAGACGGCAAGAGGTCTGGCAAGTGAAGGGGTTGGGTTAGTTTGGTTCTACTTTTGTCCTGTTCTGAAAGCCATAACTCACGATAGAAACAATGCCTAATCTCCCGCCTGGCTTCACACCAAGATAGTCTTTGAGGCTAAACATACCCAGGCTGAGGTCAGGGTGTGTGACTTTCATCTCTCAGAACAGACGTGAGAGGGAGCCCAAAAATAACGGAGGGGAGGGCAGCCGCGACTCCACGCTTCCTGTGCACTAGTCGGTACCTTTATGTCGGTTATTTTGTACGATCTTCACAGCAACCTTTGAGGTGGGAAGTATTCTAATTATCTCAGGCACAAACAGAGCGGGCCTAGTTTTAGAAAAATGCCCACACACTCACTGTTTTAAATGATAGAACAAGATTTCATTTCAAGTTTATCTGATTCCGAAGTCTGTGCTCTTTGTACTGTATCAATTTTGCATCCCAAGGGCTGGGAGCTATGAGCAGTGAAGAGTTATGAGATTGCACACTCATTGCAGGAAAACTTTTTGATAATAAAACCTATCCTCTTGTGAGCTACTATTAGGTGCCAGGCTCTTTGCTGGGCACTTTGCATGTGTTACCTAACTCAATCCCTCTTAACTCTAGGAAATATTAATGAATATTGCTGAATGAATTAGTGTATGAGTAAGTAAATGAAAGCATTAACCTATGTTTAGTTTTAAGGGGGAAACAGAAATTCAAAGTGTTATTGAACTAAATTAAATTTCATAGTAAATAACAATTATTTCTGTATTGCTGTATGTTTCAGATAAGAGTACAGCAATATTTTCTGTCTGCGATAAAACCAAACAATTACCATGTTCAACAAAGCATCGACACACAGGAGTTGTTTCTTAGTATGAGATGGGTCAAGTTGGCCCTTTATAAAGCTAGAGAGCACCGTTTTTCAAGCTATCTTTTTAACATAACTCAAGGAATTGATATTAAATCTTGACCCCATGATCTTTTTGTTATAATTACTTTCTAATTGTATGACCAAGAGTGCAGAATTTCTCTTTGCAGGATATTTAAGAGTTGCAGAGGGAAACTCCCATTCTGATAATGTTTTAAGTCACAGCTCTTATCCCTGTCATTATACTGTGTATATTTCCTGGTTCCTTGCCTTTGCTTTGCACTTTGCTCTGTCCAAATGCTCTTTACCTTCCTCCCATGCCACCATCCATCACCTCACACCCATGTTCTCAGCCACAAAGTTCCATCTAAAATGTTCCATTCTCCACAAACTCACCAACATATAGAGAAGACACTAATACTATCATTATTCCACTTTTTTTTATAATAAAACCTATCATTTTGTGAGTGATCACTAGGTGCCAGGCTCTTTGCTGCGCACTTTGCATGTTATCTAAATAAATTCTTCATAACTCTATGAAATAGATACTGTTATTTCTAATTCACAGAGAAAGAGTCTCAGTAAGATCAAGAAACAATTTACCTGGGATTGGACACCAGGTTATCTGTTTCCAGATCCCTTGCTCTATCCCTCAAATGCCCTTTGTAGCTTAGCACAAATTAAGTGTTTTTGTTCGCTTACCTTATTTTCATTTTTTCCCAAAGTGCGTGTGTGTGTGTGTGTGTGTGTGTGTGTGTGTGTGTGTGTGTGTACAGATATTTATGTAGAGCTTATTAAATGCCAGAAACTGACCTGGATCCTTGACCTGAATTACTTCATTTAATCTATACAACAGTCCTATTAAGTGATTATTGCTATCATCCCATCTTGATCTGAAAAGAAACAGGGGCTCTGTAAATTAAGTTACCTATATTATATCACTACAGATTATAATGTCTGTCTAGCACATTGTAATGTATTAAATCCAAGGTCTTCTAAAGAACTCTTAAATAATATTTTAGAAGTCACTGCAAGCAGAATCAACCTTATGTTAAAATTTATATTCGGTGTGCACCTAGCCTTGCTTTTGCTTCTTCACAGCATTGTCTCTCTCTTTCTAATTGGTGACTATAACATCTCTTTATGTTAGAGAGGTTTATAAACATTCTTCCTTTAGGGCCAGTACCATTCTCTTGCAAAGGAGTCAGATCAAGGTGTAGTTCAAACTTGCTAGGCCATCTCCTGCACTAGCTGCAAATGTTATTCTATCCTCTTTAAGGCAGCCCATACTTTATCATGCTTTTTCATCAAATTTTTATGGATGGAGGTTACTGGCAATTAAGGTAACACAAGTTTCTGGTTTTATGCAAATGATTTCTTCCCCTTTCCACATCATTTCATATATTGTCATGCACTTTGGCATTCAGTCTTGCTTGACCACATCTGTGTAGAATTATGCTCCTTGGGAGCCAAATTTTTTCTTTCCCTGTGAACTAAAACTACTTTATGAGTTCTGTGAAGTAGCTTGATGAAACATGTTTATTATCACAAATTGGACTAATGACAATTGAATGTTCCAGCAGCTGAACTTTGTAGAAGAATGAACTGGGGCCTGTCACATTACTTGCTGTAAACTCTAAGTGGAAAGTGAGGGGAAGGCTTGGGAACTTTTTTTATTGCTCAAGAGGATTCCTTGTTGCAACTGAGAAATGTGGGAAATGACCGAAGTGATTGTTTCAGAGTTAGTTTCTCAAGCAATGCTTTGAAATCTGTTTTAATTACATAAATCTTAAGTGCCTGCTTTGTGCAAAGCTTAAATGAGTTCCTTCTGGGGATAAGACATGCCACCTGCCATTAAGAATCTAACATAATATGCCTGGCTGGTGTGGCTCAGTGTCTGAGCATCAACCTATGGTTTCCACTCAATCCCCAGCCGGGGGCGTGCAGGAGGCAGCCGATCAATGACTCTCATCATTGATGTTTCTATGTCTCTCTCTCCCTCACCCTCCCACTCTCTGAAATCAATAAAGATATATTTTTAAAAAGAAGAAGAAAAAACCAAAGTATTTTTTCTTTCAGCCACCATTGCTGGATCATCATCAATGTTCTGACCTCTAAATGCTGGCCTGTGCCCGAGTCCACCCTGTGACCTCTTCTCAATCTATCTACAATCAAGACCTAGGTTAACTAACCTAGTTCCATAGCTTTAATTACCACTCGTATGCTGCTGGTGCTTCCACTGGTGTGTCCACCTCTCGCCTTTCCTCTGAGCGTCAGAGCGTGTGCTCCCACTCACTGTTCAGCAGCTCCACGTAGGCGCCTAACAGCCATCTCAAGCCCTGCTTGTCCAAAAAGAACTCTAGTTATCCTCCAGCACAAAGTCACTTATCCCTAATATCTATTTATTTAGTAAAAGGCGCCACCATTCACAGTTGCTAAGACCAAAACTGCTGCCTGCCTTGAGTCTTTGCTTTTTTTTCAGGCCCTGCATCACTTCATTAGCAAACCCCGTTGACTGTCTCCGGAATGTATCGCTCATTCCATACGTCTCACTCCTCCTGCCGTTGGCCCCTTAGTCCAAGCCAGCGTCCCGTGTCATATGAGCTACTTAACAGCCAGCAGACTTGCCTCTTCGCCTCCACTCTTGCCCCCCACCCCACTCGCTGCGCTCTAGCCAGGCTGAAATTTTGAAATGAAATAAAACGTCTCACTGTCTTGCTCTCAGTCTTTCTATGGCTTTCCACCGCCATAGATTTTAGAAGAAAATCTAAAATCTTTTCCATGGCTGCAACTCCTTTATTAGAGTCCCTGGCTACCTCTTTTTTTTTTTTTTTTTTTTAATATATCTTTATTGATGTCAGAGAGAGGAGAGGAGAGGGAGAGAGAGAGATAGAAACATCAATGATGAGAGAGTCATTGACCGGCTGCAGCCCGCAACCCGGGCCTGTGCCCTGACCGGGAATTGAACCCCGATCGCCTGGATCCCAGGTCGATGCTTAACCGCTGAGCCACACCTTTTTTTCCTTAGTCTTCCTCACACTTGTCACAGGCAGTTTCATTTCAGGAACGTTCTTCCACCACACAGTCATGTGACTTCTTCCCTCATTTTATTGTATTTTCTGTTCAAATAACATCCCTCCTCATGAAAGTCTTTCTGGAATATCCTAGCAATTTCCTTGCCCATTTACTTTTCTTCCTTACCCTATCTCATTTTTTTTCTGATATAAATATTAGACTGTATCATAATATAACCTGATGTTATGTTATATATGTACTTATTTTGTTACTGTCTTGTCTTCCCAATGGTGATATCAACACCATCAGGACAGAGCTCTGCTGTACCCTGTTTCTAGAAATAGTCTAGGCAAGTGGAGGCACTCAACACATATCTGTTGAATTATTGAATTAATGAATGAATTTGAATGAGTAACTGGATGGATGGATGGATGGATGGATGGATGGATGGATGGATGGATGGATGGATGGGTGGATGGGTGGGTGGATGGGTGGGTGGATGGATGGATGGATGGATGGATGGATGGATGGATGGATGGATGGATGGATGGGTGGATGGATGGATGGATGGATGGATGGATGGATGGATGGATGGATGCAAGTGTGCCAGGCTCTTAGGTTACATGGAATGGAGTTTTCATTTGCTAATAGGCTTAAAGCTGCCTTGGTCCTAGATTGTGAAAGAATCTATTTTCTCTCTATTTTCTAGAATCTAGCCTTGGAAACTGGTTAAATTTAAATAAAAGCAATTCTTTGTTTATTCTGCATTAACAAGATTATTAAATCTCTTCATCCTACTGCATCTGCTGTGGGGATAATAACAGAACCTACTTCATAAGATTGTTGCAAAGATTAAATAACTTAATGTATAAAAGTATTTAAGGTGCTGGCATATATAGTAAGTGCTCAATAAGTATTATCTATTGCTATTAATATTATAGTTCTTAATTTAAATTTAGAGTGTCTTCTTATATTTATTTTAGCCAGTAATGGGTTACTCTCACTCTCTGTATCTGGCATATGGAAACATTCATTAAATGTTACTATAATACTTACTCTACCTGATAGAGGCTGTTCTGTCCTCACTTACATGGAGGTCTGGGACCACAAAAGTGCAAGCTGCGTGAATCAAAAGTGACATTAAGGATTATGGGGAAAATTCAGTTTTTCCATTACCTTTAAATTTTTGTCAAAACATTAAAATCTCTCTTATTATCAGCTATAAATGTCTAGGAAATGAAAAAAATAGTGAAACTAAAGCTTATTTTTTATATCTTTATTGATTTCAGAGAGAGGAAAGGAGAGGGAGAGAGAGAGATAGAAACATCAATGGTGAGAGAGTCATTGATCGAGCCCGCAACCCGGGCATGTGCCCTGACCGGGAATCGAACCCCGATCGCCTGGATGCCAGGTCGATGCTTAACCGCTGAGCCACGCCCGGCCGGGCCTAAAGCTTATTTTAGAACACTGTAATTTTAAACACTATAAAACTGAGTGTGAACATATTTTATTTCTTTGTAAAAAGCTTGTTAAACAGTGCCTGTCTTCTTTGCATTGTATAACGTACTCTCTCCTGCTCGCAGCTGCTAGATCCCTTTCTGAGTTTGAGTCTGTATTCATCGCTTCCTCTTTTGCACTTCAATGCCATGCAATATCTCCAGGTAACTCTGGTGTAAAGTGTTTTGCCGGCATCAGTTCCTCTGGGATATTCTCAACCCTTACATCACAACCACTCTCCTCATGGGTGTCCCTAAGTCCACCTTGGCTGAGTTCCTTTGGCTGCACGGCTGGAGTTTCTGCAAAGGCCGCCGTGTCAGCCTCCCCGTGGCTGACTATTTCTTCTCCGTGTCTATTTACACTTGACTTGAGTTTCATGTTTAGATTTATCATTTTTCATTTGTTTGCTGCAGTTTCTTCTTTGATGGCCAATTCCCTCCTTTGATGACCCATTTTGGGAAAAATTCTGTGTTTACCACTGGGAAGACAGGGAGGCATCACAGCCCCATCTGGGGCTGGCTGTGTGCGCCCTAACCACAGACACGCAGCGAGCAGTCGCGCTGACCCGCTTTGCAAGCAGGGCCGTGATGGCCCACCGGTCACGATGTTCATTTCATTTCCGTAGTGATTTTTATAATTGCTTGCAGCTGATGAAGCTAGCTTAAATCAGGGAAATAGTGGGTGAGAAACTGAAGGTGGTTTGATTCTACATATTTTTAAAGGTCAATGCCACAGGCTTTCCTGACAAAAATAATATGCCATCTGTGAGTAAAGAGAAGTCAAGAAAGCCTTCAAGATTTTGGGCCTGAACAATTGAAAAGATGAAATTGCCATCCACTCTGTGGGAGAGAGCCGCTGAGGTAAATCAGCGTGTTGTACATGTTAACTCTGAGACAGCTATTAGATATTCAAGAGGAGATGTGGGCTAGGAAGTTAGCTATCCAAGTCTGGAGCTCAGGAGAGGGGTCAAGGGTGCAGTTACAAGTTTGGGGGTGATTGGCCCATGGATGGTATTTAAAGTCATGAGACTGCACGAAATCGCCAACACGTGTTTAAAGTCATGAGACTGGACAAAATCACCAACGTGTGTTCCTTTTCTCTTCTTCTACTTTCAATTTCCTCTTCTCCTCTACTCGTTCTGCTGCTTCAGTATTTTCTAGAATCAGAACAGGGGTAGGGAGGTATAGAGAAAGAGGACACAATTTTTTTTTTTGCTTAATTTGTACTGTTTGTGGTTCTTTCTTGGCTGATACTGGCTGGTCATGCATTATTGTACAGCAGGCTGCACATGTTAGTTTTTTATGAGCATGTTGGTTAATTCTCCAAATATCCTCACACAAAATACTCTGCACCATTCCATTCCTTGATGGGGACAAGGCATAATGCAGGCTCCACCTAACTTATGGACCCCTCCTGCCCCAGGCTTCTCTCCCCATGGCACTATACCTCCAGCTTCTTTCTGATGGTGTTTTTTGTTTGTTTGTTTATTTGTTTGTTTGTTTTTTATCTAACAGGAAACTTCTTTGTAAAGTCTCTTAAAGACGATTTGTAAAATCTTTTAAAGATGACTTACAAGTAAAATTTTTATACATCTAAAGCATACTGAAAGGAGATAGGTGGTAATTATGTTAATATAGTGAGGCTTAAGTAATTACTTTCTCACCTATTGTCCAAAATATATTGCAGTGTTAAAACTCTTATTCAGTGAAAAACTGTATGTATATAGCATTTTTGTATACAAATATAGACAGTATATTTTGTATATAAGTATATATACATTATTTTTGTACAAAATATGGAATATTTATGTACATAGATGTATATTTAATATAAAATACTATATATGGTTTTTACTTAATAGATATATGTACACAAACATAAATGCATGTAATAAATACACACAAACACACATATATACCTATGTTTAAAGTTATATTTATTCTTCCCAGGAAATGACACTGACATAATATATTAATCCATTTAAAAACATGAACTACTTTGCCCAGTCAGCGTGGCTCAGTGGTTGAGCGTCAACCTAGGATCCAGGAGATCGTGTTTGATTCTGGGTCAGGGCACATGCCCGGGTTTCGAGCTCCATCCCCAATAGGGGACATGCAGGAGGCAGCCGGTCAGTGACTCTCTCATCATTGTTGTTTCTATCTCTCTCCCTCTCCCTTCCTTTCCTTTTTCTGAAATCAATAACAATATATTTAAAAACAACAGCAACAACAACAAAAATGAACTACTTTGTTTTGAGGCAAATCAAGAATAATGAAAATTTTCATAAAGGATCTAATTAATGGCCTTTCTTAATTATTGATTGGCCTGGCTTATAGATGAGCGATCCATCTCACCTGGGAGGATTTGCATTTTAGAACAATCACTTTGCAGTGACTAAGACTGATTGAAACAGGGGCATACTGGAGTCATGGAAACTAGGTAGGAGGCCATTTCAGATGCAGGGAACAGCTTGAGAAGGCCAGAACTAAGTTGATGGCAGAGGGAAGAGAGAGGAGGGATAAATGAGGGTTGAAAAGGGTGTAGAAATGGCAGGACCTCAAGCCCGGCTGGTTGAGGCACAGAGGGAGAGGGTTAGTCTATAATGACCTTTAAGCCCCTGGCTTAAGCAGCTGGATGAGCTGTCATGTTCTAAAATATAACAACAGAACAGAGGACTTGGGGAAGATAATGAATGCACCTCCTTCTCTTTGAGCCCTATGGCCCATGAGGTTGGGCATAATCATGGATAAACATGTGTGTTTTTCAGGTTGGGGGTGGTGGTGAGAGGTGGGGGGACAATTCTTTTCAACAATGACAATTATTGAGTCTCAAGGGAAGAGAAAAATCTCTTTTTGAATGGTGAGTCCTGGAAGGAGATTTGACTAAATTAAAATGATAACGTATTTTTGTTGGTGCCAAGAAGAAAATGCAGAAGACAGGCGTGGTCCAGACCAAAACGACAGCACCCGATAACCCGTGAAGGGAGGCTGGTAGAGCTGGGAAGCAGCAGCAATCAGGATGTGTTAGCCTGATGAATTCGTGTGTCATGGGCAAGCAATGCACCTCACCCAGAAACACACAGAGGGTCTCTTTCTGGAGAAGCTGCGCCTCGGCATTCCACAGGGGCGGTGTGACGGGGTAGAGCTGGCTGCAGGGAAGTAATGGAGGCAACTGGGGCTCGAGTCAGGAATCCTGGATCCACGCCTTGGCTTTGTCACTAGCCAGCTCTACAATCCTTGCCAAGTCATTTAAATTTGTGTTTACTGAAAGGCTTCCTCTGTGAAAAAACAAGTAAAATGTGAAGCAACTGTAAGTCTGACAGTTTATACAGACAAGGGGAAAATACCCCAGACTTGAGGGATATGGGAGGGCCCCTTGGAAGAGGTGACACATGAACTAAAATCATTCTTCAGATCTTAGTCCCTTTAAATGTTAGGTTAGGTGAAGGGTAAGAAACCAGGGCAAGAGGAACAGATTCAGGTAGAGGGAACAGTATGAATAAAAGCATTAAGCCAAGAAATAGAATGGTACCTTCAGAAAGACTGTAAGTAATGGGGTATGACTTCTGGAGCACAAATAGGTGAGAGAGATTCTATTCTGAGAGTGTTAATTTGGACTGTGGGCTCATTTTCGTCTCCAGTCCTTGCAACCACCTCTGAAGTAGATATTAATGTTGACATGTTATAGAAAAAGAAATTGAAATTCAGAACAGTTACTTGCCTGAAATCCCGTATGTTGTAAATGTAGAACCAGAAGGGTCTGTGTGCTCCAAATCCTGTTTTAACTATTAATTTTTGTCACTTCCCCACATTAACACATTAAGATGGGTGGGTGGGGCAGTGGTAACGGGGGCATACTTTTCTCAGTGTCTCCAGCAGGTTACACTTTGTTCCTTTATTTTTTTAAAAAATATATCTTTATTGATTTTAGAGAGAGGAAAGGAGAAGGAGAGAGAGAAACATCAATGATGAGAAAGTCATTGATCGAGCCCACAACCCGGGCATGTGCCCTGACCAGGAATCGAACCCCGATCTCCTGGATCCTAGGTCGACGCTCAACCGCTGAGCCACGCCCGGCAGGGCGCACTTTGAAAAACTCTTTGAGCCTTAAGAAAAAAGTTACAGTGAAAAAATATAAAACATGTGAGTCATTAGATATATAATGTTTGAACCACAAACACAAGGAAGCAAACCTTTCTTGTAAAACCAGTCAAATAAATCAATGAATCACCAACCCTGGTTTCTTCTTAGTAGCTCACAATATCCTTTAGAAACTGTCTTGCAAACAGCTACTCACAGAACTATCTCACATTTAAGCAAAATTAATACATGCCAAATTGGGTGGCCCCGATTGTTTATTGCAAACGTACATTAGAAAACACAGCAATTTGATTTTCTTCGACAGCTAAATCACCAAGAGCAGTTCCATTTTAGCAAAACCATGTGTTTCCAGGGACCTGCCACGGCTCGGACCTTCCCTTGAGTTCTTTCGGAGCACTTGCCGCATGGTAGGCCCTGTTCGTCATTTCCTTGTCTTTTCTTTGTATTTCGTCTCTTGCAGGTTCACTATGATGTAGTTGGGTGTGAATTTTATTTTCCTATTCTGCGTAGACACTATTAGGCTTCCTGAATAAGGGGCCTTCATCTCAATCATTATCCTTTCCAATATTACTTACTTCGCACCCACTCTCCCCCTCCTCGCTGTCTGAGCTCCTTTCAGAAATAAGTCAGATATTCTTGCCCTGGCCTGTGTGGCTCAGTTGATTGGAGGCTGTCCCAGGCCACTGGAGATCGCTAATTCGACTCCCGGCCAAGGCCACATGCTGGGGTTGTGGGTAGGATCCCCAGTAGGGGGCGCAGGAGGCAGCCAATAAACATTTCACTCTCTCGTCCACGTTTCTCTCTCTCTCCCTCTCTCTTTCTCCCTCTCTAAAATCAATAAAGACATATTTTTTAGAAAAGAAGTTGGATATTCTCATACTATTCTCGAAGTCTCTTAGCCTCCTTTTTGTATCTTCTATGTTTTTATCTCTGCTGCATTCTAGGTGTGTTTAAAATAATTGTTTCTCTAGCTGAATCTAATCTACTGTTCGTGTAAGCCATCCAATGAGATTTTACTTTATATAATCATATTTTTATTCCCAAAAGTTCCTTCATTGTTTGTTTGTTTTTTAATTTGCTGTTCCTTTCCATATTTTTTATTTGTCTGCCCCCTCATCAATCTTCTTGGTTTCATAGTATCTTATCCCTTCCTTAGGATCCAATTCCTTCTTTGATGGCAAATGACTTGAAACATATTTATAATGATCTCCTTGTTGATTTTAACACTTTCAATTTAGGGATGCTGTTTATTGTGGGTCCTAACTCTTGTGCAGGGTGGATGACTCTGCCAGAGTTTTGTAAATTTGGACTGTGGGCTCATCTTCAACATGGCTTTATCTTTGAGACTCCTGTGGGGTCCAACCTGCTGGGCCACTTTTACTCTCATTTCTGCCAGACATTGATCTAGACCCCCTTCTCTGCTACCTGGGAGTTCCCAGACCATACAGGTGTTATGATAGAATTCCAAACCTTCTTGAAGGGAGACTCTTAGCAGAGATTTTTTCAGGGGGAAAATTGCTCCCCTCAATCATTATTTATGATGAAACGGACATGTTTCCTTATCAAAAACCTATGTTTTTAGTAGCTTTATTTTTTTCTGAAGGTTCTGATGTTATACAAGGATCTCTGTTACAACTCTCTATCTTAGCAAGATGCACAGTCATGTCATCTGTCCTGACGTGACATTAAAACATCAGCATGTAGGTTATTGATAAAACTACCTTCAATCCTCACCCTGGACAACCTCAATCACTTACCTATGAAATGTCCTCTCCTACTTTCTGCTTCTGTTTTTGACAGGCCAAGGGGGAAGATCCTGAGATTTTTTTCTCTAGTTTCTGGAGAATTAAGCTATTCATTTTAAAAGACATTTCATATCTCATTTAATATTTCTAAGTGATTTTTAGTATAAGAATTTTCAGGTTATTTTGCCCAAAATATTTTTTAAATAAATAAAATAAACCACGTTCTGGAACCAGAAGTGCCATACTGATTTTGAGAAGAGCATTCTTGGAGTTGCAGAGAGGCCCCCTGAGTTGTCTCCCATGTACTCTGGAGGTTGCCTGCCTGACCCAGGGGTGGCTCCTGGTGGCCATGTCTCTGTAGTGTGTTCCCACTCTCCTGTCCACGGGGGTCTAGGCCATAAATGGGTGCATGACTCAACTGTGCTAAATGGATCCTTTTCTCTTAAAATTTGGAATTTTGTATTCAAAATACTTTGAATCTTCTACTTGTGGTTCTAAGATAGTTCTTTTATTAAACTAAATCTCAGAGCTAATTGTTAGTGTACAGCTTAATAACATAATTATTATTTTTGCAGTGAGCCACAGCAGTGTAAAACTTGCCACCTGCTTTGGTGTCTTGGTTTATATACTTATGGATAAGATCATGTGAACAGGTACCATAAAACTGGCTTTATTAAGTTCTAATTGAGAAGTAATTCTATGATTTTAATAATAATAATGGGTACACTTTATGATATTATGCTAACTTTCAAAGCAACTTCAATTTTATTAACTCCTAATAACCCTGAGAGGGATAGAGATACTTTGTTTTGTCTTGTTTTGCCACATTTACAACAGAGTGTAGAGAAGTTCAGATATTTGCACAGAATTATTGAGCCCAAATCTTTTCTTGCCTAGGGCTCTTTGTGTGTATTACCTATCTAAAAACAATAGTTTCCCCCAAGGAACTGTGTTTTATCTTTCAATCTCTCTGGCCTTGTTTTCCCACTGGCACATGCAGACGCACACATGCATGATAGAATCCTTTGGAGGCACCTGCCTAATTCATAAAACTCTCACTTCTCTGGAAACTGTTTCTGCATTGGACAGCGGGGGGTCCCAGACGGCCTTGTGAGCGCCATGTAACCCTGGCCCCTTGGCCACAGTTGATTGGACCTGTGTGGACACCTGGATCACTATGGCCAATAAGGGCTTCTATTCTGAGAGTTGGAAATTGAATCTTAGGGAAAGCAAGTTACTTTTCGTGGACAATTTGCCAAAGAGACCAAAAGAGCAGAGAGAAAGAAAGAAACCTTAAGTCAGCAAAGACACAACAGATGACAAGCAAATTCCTGAGGGCTCTAATGCCTGTAGACTGAACCCCTTTCTGCTATCTAGTGAATGTTTGTGTCCCTCCAAAGTTCATATGTTGAAACCCTAACTCAGTGTGATGGTATTTGAAGGTAGGGCCTTTGGAAAGCAGTTAGATCAGGAGAGTGGAACTCTCATAAATAATACCAGCGCTCTTAAAAGAAAAAGCCAGAGAAGACAGCAAGAAGACGGCCATCAGTAAACCGGGAAGAAGGCCCTCACAGAAACCTGACTGTACTGGCAGCCTGGCCTTGGATTTCCAGCCTCCAGACTGATAAATAATGTTTGTTGTTTAAGCCACCAAGTTGGCGGTAATTTGTTATAGTAGCCCCACCCGACTGAGACACTTTCTGAAGTAGCATTCCTATTCATTGACTCCATGAGATAATCACTCATTTGTTAGCACATTTTTTTTCAGAAACAGTAAAAAAAAATTGATGTTTATTCACTCATGGTGTTACATATGCAGAAATTCTAAGAAGTTGGGTGATTAGAACATTAATTTAGCTCTGTGCTTTCCATCTCCTCTTTCTGAGGCAGTATGCTGTGGCCTTCCCAGGGACTTAATGGTCATTCATTTCCTCCCCTCTCCTCGCATGATGACTTTACAGTTTCCTAGGAGGGATCACTTCTACTCTTGGCTGATGTTATCTATTAGGTTTGCTTAATTTAAAGGTGAATTCTTAAAATTTAAGACAATTTTAGTATAGAAATGTATGACACCCCATTTTCTTCTCTTAATGCATTTTTATTTCAGATCTTATAATGAATGAAACATTCATCTAAAAAGAGTATTTTGAATACTGTATATAAATAATCTTACTTTATACTGAGGTCCAAGGTTGTGGGTGACTAAAATGGGGTGGAGGTTAAGGCCTTTGGAACTCAAAATATTGAGCATTGAGATCAGAGGGTTGATAAATTAATAAAAAACAAACAAACATACTGATGTTATTAAAGATGATATCAAAAAATGGGGTGGAGAGAAAACCAGTGGTCAAATGCCAGTTAGCTAGGAAGCTAAATGGACCAAAGGGTGGTGGGGTCAGCATGGAAGTGGTGAAATCTCTTGATATATTGAGCCTAACAGGGAAACCTCTTACCTGCTACATGAGTTTTGGGGGACTATCCTTCCTAGATACTGGACATTTCATCACCTTGCCTTCCATTGCTCCCCTCACACATAGCCAGTCACCTGACTGAAAACAATCTTTAGATCTGCAGCATAAACAGAGAAAGCAGTTCATTATAGTCTTAAATTAGCATAAATTGGTGCTACTTTCAAAGAAAATTCTGAAGGATGTCCAAGCTCATGATGAAACCAAGGGCTCTTGATATCCATAGGATTTGATGTTCCTTGTGTGGTCATCAATTAGGGCCACTACGATACAAGCATAGTGACATGTAATTATACAGATACACAGCATTACTCTTGTGTGTCCCTTGTAAAAAAATTAATTAAAAAAATAAAGAAAAAGTCCATGTTTTGGTGAGCTGAAAATTAATGATAGCTATAATTAAATATTTTATGTGTATTATCTCTAGTTCTCTCATGATAGAGCAAAATAAGAACAAATAAAAACATGTAGAACCCCAGTGTTAATTATCCAGAATGATATAACTTATTGCTGGTGGATCTGGAACACTAAACCATAGCTATAGAATGAAAAAACCCAAGGTCCTCCCCTCACATTGCATTGCTTAACTGGAATATTTTCTGAGTTTTTCTAGTGCCTAGAAGGAAAAGACAAAAGGCATGGTTGGCCTACCAAAGATACCCAGGACAAGGGCAGCCAGAAGTAGGCTGTCCATGAGCTGTCAGCAGCCATATCTGTGCTTGACCGTGCTCCTTGTCGGAATGGTGGACTCAACACTAAAAGCCCTCTTCTGTGTGCTCTCTGTAGCCCTGAGAATTTTTTGTTGTTCTTGCATTCTCTCCCCCCACTGAAGAGTGAAAAGAACACGTTTGTCACTTACAAGCTAAAAAGGAAGCTGGGTTTGTTTTTCAAGTTTTGTTTAATTTGGGGTTTGGGACAGAATGAGGTGAATTAGTTGAATAGAAAAATGAACCTATTGTGTCCTGAGGGTGGTGAAACTTTGTGATTGTGAAGGGTTCAGTTCCAGGTGTAGATAATGGTGACTTACAGAATGGAATCACAAAAAATGTCTATATCCCCTTTCAAAGGTCATATTTGTACAAAGTAGGAAATTAAGATTTTTTTTTTTTTTTGCAGCAAGTATTTGCTTTTGGCTTTTATGCCTATTTGCATAATCCAGCTCAAAGTCATAATAGAATCTGCCAAGCTCTAACTATAGTTACAGCATAGGTAACCACAAAGAAACCGAAGTTCAGACTACAATAATCCTTGTCTTCCTAAGAACAGTTTACTTTTGGTTTGAAAGCAGCATTTTCAATGAGCTTGAAGCTGAATTATCTAACAAGGAACTATGTGCTTTAAATTTTTTTTCTTAAGATTTATAAGTGACTTTAATAATTCCGTACTGACCTCATTTATTTTTTGCATTAACAAATCAAACACTAAAGTATTTGTATTAGTTTCCTAGGGCTGCCATAACAAAGTACCACAGATTGGGTGGCTTAAAAACAGAAATTTTTGTCTCACAATTCTGAAGGGTACAAGTCCAAAATCAAGGTACTGACAAGGTCGATTCTTTCTTAGGGCGGTGAGTGAGGGAGCTGTCTGAAGCCTGTTTCCTTGGCTTGTAGATGGTCATTTTCATCTTCACATGATGTTCTGCCTGTGTATATGCCTGTCTCCAAATTTTCCCTATTTATAAGAACACTGGTCATGTTGGGTAAGGACCCATCCCAATGAGCTCACTTTCATTTGGTTAATTCTGTAAAAACTGTCTGCAAATGAGGTACTGGGGTTAGGACTTTAAAAAATGAATTTGGGAGGGGGGTATAACTCAACCCATAAAGCATTTAACTGAAGAATTAGTGATTACTGAAGGGCTGATATAGCACAAAGGTAAACCTAGCCTAAATAATAATAAGGTCAGTTTGTCAGTTCTCATTGAGCCCCTATTACCTGCCAGAGCCTTTGTTGGACACTAGATATTTAAAGAATAAAAATTGAGTTTCCGCTCTTGAGACGTTCACAGCCTGTGTAGAGAGACAGACACATAGCAAATTAAACTAAAAGGTGATCTGTGTTATACTAGATATGTACCTGGGGCACCCCTGAGACAGAGGAGGGAAGACTTGGCTGGAGGAGGCGGGAGGGAAGACATCAAAGGGGAAGTAACGTTGGACTTGTTAAAAATGAGAGAAAATGCATCATAATAAAAGGCTGACAAACATTCCTGACAGGTAAGTGCACAAAGAGGCGCAGCTTTGTGAAGAGTTGCTATGGTCTGAATGTTTATGTTTCCCCACAAATTAACATAAAATTATTTGGGGGGGTTGGAATCCTTGCCCCCAACGTGATGGTGTTAGGGGGTGGGGCCTTTGGGAGGCCATGAAGGTGGAGCCCACATGAATGGGATCAGTGCCCTTGCAAAAGAGACTCCACAGAGCTCTCTAGACCCTTCCGTCCTGTGATGACACAAAGACTAGTCTGTAATGCTGCACCCTGATCTCAAACTTTTAGCCTCCAGAACTAGTAGAAATAAATGTCTGTTGTTTATAAGCCACCCAGTCCACAGTATTTTGCTGCAGCAGCCTGAACAGACTAAGACAAGGGTATTGGCATGTCAAGGAAGGGAAAAAAGGTATTGCAGTCTCAAAATGAGATAAATATTAATAACTTGGCAACATTCAAGTGACTGATCAGACCTCATCCTTTATACAAACCAAAAAGCTGTGAATAAGTTAGGAACATCATTCAGACATAACCTTCATTTCTTTGAGTCTCGTTTTTCTTCTGTACCAAGTAGAGGTCACAAAATGCTATGTTATTAATATGTGTAGATATTATGATGGTAATAAGGAAGTATACAAAGGTCGATAACCAAATGTTGAAAGACTCCAAATAATTTTATTTTTTTTAACTTTAAAGACAGGCTTAGGACATCATGATAGTTGTTGAGAAGTTTGTTAAACAGGTTGATAAAAGATCTGAGGATCTTCTTTATCAAATACAGGCCTCTAATTATAGACCTACTAAAATCTATACTAGATCTGGGGCAGAATTAATTTACAATTAGATCGAAATTGTTTAAATTGCTCAGATTAACAACTTCTAAGGTTTTATAGACAATCTATTTTATTAGTTGAATTTTCACTCAAGCCTGAGACCTATATAAAAATCCAAGTCACTAAAAAAATCTTATTTTTAATTGTAATCTTATGCTTTATTCTTTAAAATATTTAGCTACACTAACAGAGGTGTAATGTAATGTGATAATGGTGATGATTACTTATTGAGTTCTGCTTTGTGTCAACACACCTCTATGAACTTTTTGTATATTATCTGGAAACTTTACAAGGCATGTTTCTATCTTATAGATGAGGAAATTGAATATTCCAGAAAGATTAAATAATTGTTAAAGATTAAAAATAGCCACAAATTCTTAGCAGCTTCTCACTTCAAGGTATGTAGTCTGTTTCCCAAATCCCTTGACTCTGTGTTGACCTTATGACTTGCTTTGGCCAGTAAGATGTGGTAAAAGTGATGTGGATGCTCCAGACCAAAAATGCAAATAACTTAGGAGCTTCCACTCCTGCCTTTTTGAAATGCTGTTGTCATCATAGGGAGATAGCAGGGCTCGTCTGATAGAGACATGAGGCCCAACCAGCAGCTAGCACCAACCACCAGGCATGTAAGTGAAGCAGTCCTGCTCAAGTCACCGGGTGACTTCAGCCACACGAGTGACCCCGGGAGAGGCCATGAGAAGAACCACCAAGCTGAGCCCAGCTTAGCTGTTGCACCACCAAACCCAAACTGATGATGTGTGGGCCCATGGGCCAGAATCAAATCGTTATTGTTTTAAGCCACTACCTTTTCGGAAGACAATAGATAACTGGCAGAGTAATTTAGCCCATCACACAAGGTGGCTGAACTCACTTTTTCCTTCAAATTGGTTGGCCACGATATTCATAGTTCCTTGAAGCCGCTCAACACTGGCTTGTGGTATGAATCAGCTGTTGGTTATTAATTAGTACTCTGAGATTTGTTCTACAAATTTTAGAAAGCCAATCCTAGAACCAAGATTTCAAGGTAATAATCCTCTTTGGCAATTATCGGAATGATCTAGTTAACGAAAATAGTCTTATACTAACTATCAGAATGCTGAGTTCCAGTCCATTTTTATTTTATTTTATTTTATTTTTTAAATATATCTTTATTGATTTCAGAGAGAGGAAAGGAGAGGGAGAGAGAGATAGAAACATCAATGATGAGAGAGTCATCGACCGGCTGCAGCCCGCAACCCGGGCATGTGCCCTGACTGGGAATCGAACCCTGATCGCCTGGATCCTAGGTCGACTCTCAACCGCTGAGCCATGCCTGGCTGGGCCCAGTCCATTTTTAAATAAAACAGTTCTGTGACATTCGCTAATCACTTAGCGGTCTCTGAGCCTCCACAGTCCCATCTATATAATAAAAGAACTAATTTTTTTGTATGATCTCTCAGATTTTGAACAAAACTCCTGCCTGGATGCTAGGAGACCAGCTCCTGGTTTTAATACTTGACTTGTCCATTCCTCTCCGAACTATGTGGTTTCTTCTCCAGGGAACTGTTGGGGGGGGGGGAGGAAGAGGTACAATTTCTACTACCTCTCGCTTAAAAAAAGTTCCCACTTCTAATTTGGAGGGCAAAACATCTGCAGGAGCGCCACCCTCTCCACAGCTGAAATGAGGTCCTAGAATGGTTTGCATTTATTTACTGCTGCACAGTTTACAAATTTCCTTCCTTCTCATTTATAACTAATTACATCGGAGTTATAAAGAGATTATTATTTTTCATTCTTTTAAGTGCAAACAAAAGCTCACAGAGGTTGTTCCTTGTTACTTAGAATAAAAGCCCTTATGTACCCAGTTCCTTGGAGCAAGACAGAACTTGATCTCAACTATTCAGGCTGCTGGTCGCGCCTTCTTGCCTCTGCCAAAGGCTTTTACCTTCGGGCTCAGGATTTCCTGAACAAGCCCCTAATCCGAGACAAGCACACCCCCCGCATGTCCACAAACATTCCTGCTTTTTAAGGTTTGGAATGTGGTTTCTTTTAGATCATAGGGATCTTTCCTCCCGTGACATACCAGTTTTGTTTGTCTTGGAAACCAGGGGTGCTGCGGCCATAGCTTTCTGAAGCTAACCAATCATCAGGTTCCATAAAAATTGCACTATAAAAAGTGGGAACTAATGCACTCAATCTTAAAACCATTCTATTTGATAAACATTAAACTCACTGTTAGCTCCTTATAAATGGAGGTTAGAAATTAAACCCAACTATCGATTAGATCTTTTTCTAAGTGAAGTAATCAGCCATTCACTCTTTTTGCTTCTACTGATAATAAAAATTGTTTTAGTTTTGAAGAAAAAAAATCCACTTTACATGTAAATGTTTTTTTATGGAGGTAAACTTGAGTGGCAAGGTAGCAAGGAGCTCCTTATAAAAAACAGCAATAGCCCAGGCTGGCGCAGCTGCTGGCTGGGTGTCCTGTGCACCTAAGGGCCTCCACTGAGATTCCGAGTCTAGGCAACTGCCCAGGTTGGGGGCTCAGTCCCCTCAGGGCATCGATGTTTCTCTCTCTCTCTTTCTTTCCCACCCCCTTCCTCTTTCTCTAAAATCAGTAAAAACATATGACTCTTGCACTGAGTGGGGAGGAGCTGGACCACAGTTGGAAAACCACATTCTTGGGTAGGTGAGAGCCAAGTAGAATGACAGCTATCATCAGATGAAGTTAAGGATAACTTATCGTTTGATTTATATGGGTAGCCAATTGAATGCCCAGGAGGAAAAGAATGTTGAGAAACGATGTAAATCATCAGATTATACAGTAAAGATAGTGACTTTTTTCCCAGAAAATAAAACAAACACTGTTGATTTTGAAATAGTTTATTTTCATGTGTTTTTTCACAAAAACATCCATAAATACTTAAATCTCTTTTTTTAAAAGATACAAACATTGCACAATTAACACTAAACACCTGCCTTACAAGAAAGACATGAAATGCCCAAGGGATATTAATTCTTAAAGCTTCAACATTAGGAATGTTGACCACATACTGTGAAATTGTTTCAGTGCATAACAACTGATATCCTTTTGAACAGTCACAAAAGCAGATGTACACATACGTCCCCCTACCCTGACCATGACCTCAGTGTTGCTTGGCTTCCCCCATCCTTTGTCATAGCAGCTGACCTTGCTGTGGGCTTCTCAGAAATATTGCTTTAATGACTAGAGAATACTTGCAAACATTTTACCTTCAAATTAAATAGGAATCAGAATTGGAAGAACATGGGTTGACATCAAATAAACAATAAAAATAACAATATGGTGCCCAAGTAGAGTCAGTCACATCCTTAATGATTTTACATGTAAAATATTAACAGAATATTTGAAAGCCAACCAATAAATAAATAATACGTAGAAGAACTCTCCCAGGAGATACTCGGACATATTAAGCGCAATCCAGGTGGCGCTGGGAGCGGCCGATTCTGCTTTTCACTCTGGGACTCCTGGAGGGCAGGGCCTGCTTTCGGTGCTGCTTCCTCCGGTCGGGCGGGGCCGTCCTTGTCGGGAGAAGACGGGAAGACGGGTGCGCTTAGTGGCTGCCCAGGAAAGGCGCACGGCCCCGGCCCTGCGCCCGGACTCCGCGGCTTCCCCAGCCCGGCACAGCGGCTGCTGGGGGCCGGCAGGCTCGGGAGCGCCCGCATTCAGGAAGGCGGGGGGGGGGGGGGGGGGGTGCCCGTGGTCCTCGCCGAGCCGTTGGCTGCGCACGGCCAGGGGCTCTCGGGAGGAGGGGCGCCCGTGTCCCCACGGCCAGCCGGCCGCATCCCCGCGCGCCCGGGCTCCTGTGGCACCAGGGCACATTCGTGACCTTGCTGGCAAATCTGGTCGTGAAATACTGATCATTTTCACCCCTTCAGCTAACCCTGGGTTTCCCTGCATGGTTTCAGGGGGCAGACCCCAGTGTCTGTCCCAAGTGACTCTGGCCCCATAACTCACTTGTTCAGCATCTTGTCCAGGATCCTCTTCACCATGGGGGCCGCGGGGTTGAGACAAGCTTTCTGCCCATTCTTGAGGGTGGCTCTGCGGACAGAAGGGGGTCCGGGTGAGACGGGGCGGGCTGGGGGCAGGGCGGGGCGTCTGGGGCGACCAGGGCAGGCACTTACATGACTTGGGTTTGGGCGCAGTGGGGTCCCGGGGACGTCACCTGCACACTCTGGATGTTCTTGGGGTGGATCCCCTGCGAGGTCTGCAAGCACTGGCAGCGCAGCTCAGAAGCCACGGGCGCCCCTGCGGGGACAGGGGGCTCGGTTAGCGGGGCTGCCCCCCGACGGGCGCCCGCCCCCCGCGCCCCCCGCGCCCCCCGCCCGCCCTCGGGCTCCCGGGCCCCGAGTGTCACCTGCAGCGCGCCGGCAGACGGCCACCAGGAGCAGGAGCAGGAGCGGCAGCGCGGCCCGGAGGAGCCCGGGGGCGCGGGGGGCGCGGGCGGCGGCGGTGCGGGCCATGGGCGCAGCTCGGAGGGTCGGGCGGTGTCTGGAGCGCGAGCTGGCGGGAGAGCTGGCGGAGCGCGAGCTGTGACTCCCCGAGACGGGCGAACCCCTTTTATCCAGGGTCGGGGTGAAAGCTCGCAGCCCGGGGCGGGAGGTTCCCGGAGCTGGGTCGTCGGGTCGCGGGAAGGCCCGCCCGCCGCGGAGTCGGGGTCGCGGGCCCGGGAGCGCCGCCCCGGGGCTCGGCCGGCTGCGCTGTCCCCGCCCGCGCGGATCCGCACGGGGCAGCTGCCGTCCGCGAGGGACCGGCTCAGGGCGGGCTGGGGCGCGCCAGAGACCCTCCAGCAGGGCGGCGCCTTAGAGCGAGAGTTGTCCCTTCAGTTACCAGACCTGGGGAATCAAGGAATCAAGGCGGGGCCCGGGGCAGCCTTCGCTTAGCTATCTACACGCACTGCCTTTATATTTATTCCGCGGCTCTCTAGATTTCGGTTTTGCATATGTGTGTGTGCATGTGTGTGCATGTGCGCGCGTGTGCATGTGTGTGTGCATGTGCGCGTGTGCGTGCGTGTGCATGTGCGCGCGTGTGTGCATGTGCGCGCGCGTGTGCATGTGTGTGCATGTGCGCACGTGTGTGCATGTGTGCGTGTGCATGTGTGTGCATGTGTGTGTGCATGTGCGTCTGTGCGTGTGTGTGTGTGTGTTGCTCTGTTAAAAATATCACAGTTATCTGGGATCTAGAGAGAAATATTCTACCTGTTCCCTTGTTTTATTTTCTTAAATCACACTTAGGATATCTTGGCTTTATTTTCCATTTGGTGATCAGAAGGATCCCTGTCAAAGTTGAACCCAGTTAATTTCAAAGAAAGCTGAGGGCTGTGGCATGACCCTTCCGTCTCTGCTGAACTCCCTTATTGCCTCTCTAACGCTGGAACTTCCTAGGTTCCTGGGAGATCTTCCCCATGCGAGGGGTTCAGATTTGAACTAGGACATACAGGGCTGGGGGTCACTCTGGAGCTGTGCAGGGGCTAGTAGGGCAGGCTCAGGGGCTCACCTTTTGCGGTCTGTCCTTGGACAAAGCAGCACCTGCACACTAGAGAGGAGGGACCTGCCGCACCCTTACTCAGCTGTGTGGGGAAAATATGAAATGCTGCATCCCACCGGTAGCCCTGTTTCATTTACTCCAAGACCTTCAGTGTGGGTCCCCCTTTCTCCAGAAACAAACATTGACACGTCTGTTTTCTGTCCAGGAATTCCAGTGTTTTAACCTGACGCCTTTCCTGTTTTCTCAAATAGTGAAACATTGGTTGATTCGGCATTAGGTAGAGAAGAAGTAAGTGTAATTCTCCAGGTTGGATTCAAACCTCTCGAAGACGTGGAGTGCACTGGGAGGCTGGCAAACATCTGTCCCTGGACGACATGATGGAGGGTAACATCATCAGTGTGATGCCTGATGGAAATCCCGGACCACTGGTCTGATATGATGAGAAGGGTGCATCACCTCTTTAGCATTTTTTCCAAAAGTTCATAAGCCAAGTCTAACCATGGGAACAACATTCTTCAAAACTAAGTTGAGGAATATTAAATAGCTGACTAGTACTCTTCAAAACTGTCAAGGTCATGAAAAATAGGAAAAGACTGAGAAACTGTCACAGTTCAAAAAGAAGAATGGAGACGTAGACAACTAACTGCAATGTGGATTGCATCCTGGAACAAAAAGAGGACAGTAAGCGGAAAAACCGATGAAATCCAAATAAAGTCTGGAGTTTTGTTAATAGTAATGTGTCACTGCTGGTTTCTTAGCTTTGGCAAATGTACCTTGGTAATGTAAAATGTTCACAGTGGGTAACCCCGAGAAGGGTGTACTGAAACTGTGCACTCTTTGCAACTTTTGTAAATTTAAAATGATTTCAAACTAAAAAGTTTGCTTTAATAAAAGTTTCCCCTTCTCAGTCAGTTTAGAATACCACCAAAATAAAAGCAGTGGACTCACATGCTTTACATTGTAGCTTCCCAGAAAGGGGATTGAATTTTTGTTGAGTTCATATTTGCTCAAATATGATAATCCAAAATATCTACTTCCCCTGTTTGGACATTCATGGTGTTTCATATGCTCAGGTAGCTTATCTTCAGCATTAATCATGATGTCTAAATTGCTCATCTATTTCTTGTAACTAAAAGAAACACAGGAAGTATTTGCTGTAATGACCCAGCACACAACTGATGCAAGTGAGGGGTACATAGGAAATTCAAAATTCCAGGTTATGAAAGGAGCTTCCAGAAAAGCAAATTAAGCCTATCCAACATATGTAGATTGCATAGATTTGATTCCTGGGAATGGCTTTCATCAAAATCACTTGCTTTCAGAAATGTAATAAAAAGAAAAATTTCTTTTTGGTCACTGTTATTTTCTTCTTAACATGCCATTTGAATCTGTAATATCTCCATCAACCAAAATATGCAAATATTTATAAGCACAGGGATGGTTAGTCTAGTGCTCATTCTGTTGTTTGAAGAAGTATTTCTACAATACAATGACTTTTGCATGTTGTTCGCCAGGTTTTTATGCACAATCTTTGAACCCATGCAATGACTCTTAAAGAAATGGAATATTTAAAATGGAAACTTTGGGGGGTAAATTTCTTTTGCCCTGTAATCATCATGAATCTTTCAGAATTGACATTAGTACAATCCAGGATGCTCACAGCTTCTGGGCCCACTGTTTTTCCCCTGCCATTACTGCAGCCACCAACCGCAGGCAGATGTGAACTTAAAGCTCCTCTCCTCAGCTGAACCAGGAATCTTTCTGCCACAAAGTTTCTCTGTCACTACCATGGAAAATCTCTTGCCCAGCAAGGAACAGGAGGCATTCAATAAACATTCCCCCTTCTTTCATGTTTTAGGCAGCTATTCTACCTGATTTCTCAGAACATCTCCAGTAGGATTAAACCCCAGTTGCCCACACCCTCTTTGTCTACTTCGCTCGTCCTAGCTCTCTAGTCCTGTACGCTGGGGACATTTCCCCAAATCAGTCTGCCTGTATGACAGGCTGATGATTCGCTCTGCTTTTGTGAGGGCACTTAGGCTAGGACACGGCTGCATCCTGGGAATGAGCCATGCTGCCTGGCAGGCAGGAATGGGCAGTGGAGCCCTGGTCTACGCCTAGCGTGCCTTAAGAGCTTATTCCCCCACAGCTTCCAGGTCCATTTCCCTAAGGTTACCTAGTGACTCTGCTCTGTGTGAAGAAGAGGGAAGATTTCTGAACATGACATTAAATTCTTGGTTCAATCTACCCCTAAAGGGCAAGGGCATGAGTGTGCATCAGAAACAGAATCAACCTCTCTATTCAAGACTCCCCTTCGACTGCATAACTGTTCCCCTTTCTCTTTCTCTGATAACACACCCTAGATCTACCTGTGTATAGTCCATGGGGTTCAGTTCCTTCCTTTAGGGGCTCACTCTCCCAACCCTGATGATTGATTCAGATGCACAAGTGCCATAAGCCAGGTCAAATGAGAAACGGTCCCTAGAGTTTCTGTTGAAACAGTACAAAAAGGTTCATAATTATTCTTGTTTTTTGCTAAACTGGTAAAATGAGGCCTAGAGTTAGCCAGTGCTTGAAGAAAGCCTGCCTTACAACGACACTTTCCCAGAGAAAAGCACATGCAATGGGACAAATTATTTAAAACTTTGTTTAAACACCTAAGTCTTCCAGGTGGCTCTGATTTATTCATGGACTTTTTGGTTATGTAGACCAACAGATTTTCTTTTCTCTCCTTTTTTTTTTTTTTAAGACCATTTAAATTAGATGTCTCTCTCTTGCTAGTGAAATGGTTTTGCTTAACACCATCCATCTTTCACACTTCTGCTAGAAGTAACTTTCCTACACAAACCGCTCTATTTACTCTATTTTTAACCCATCTAGCCATTCATCTCTTCAACATTTATCACCACTTATAAGCTAGGAACTAAGTTAGATTCTCAATTAGGCTACAAAGAGGGAAAAGACAAACTGTGCCACTACCAAATCCACAGTCTATGGGAGTAGAACAGAAAGATAAGAAGTTGTCTGGAGGCCACGATACTCAGCAATGTGCAGAGCTTTACAGGGACTCGGAAGAGAGGGGGAGGCACATCTGATGCCCTCCTTGGAAGGGTAGGAGCTATCAGAGAAAACTTTCCAGAGGAGGGTGCTACCTAAGGTGAGTGGGTAGGGGACTCATTCCAGGAAAAGAGAACCAAGTGAGCAAAGGCATGAAAGCTGGAAGCAGTGTGGTATGACCCCAGAAAAAAAGTAAGTAGTTTATTATTTATTTATTTATTTATTTTTCTTTATAATTTATCTTTATTATTGAAAGTATTAGATATCCCCCTTTCACTTCCCCCACTGATCCCCTCCAACCGGAATCTGCCTCCACCCCAGGCCTTCACCACACTATTGTCTGTGTCCATGGGTTATGCATATGTGCATATAAACTCTTTGATCAATCTCACCCCACCTACTCCCCCACCCCCGCCTTCCCACTGAGATTCATCAGTCTGTTCCATGTTTCTATGTCTCTGAATCTATTTTGTTCCTCAGTCTATTTTGTTCATTAGGTTCCACATAAAACTGAATTAGGAAGAATCAGAAAACCTGAATAGGCTAATAACAACTGATGAAATTGAAGCAGTAATAAAAACACTCCCAGCAAACAAAAGCCCTAGTCCAGATGGCTCCACGGGGGAGCTTTCTAATTCTTAAATTGTAGGGTTAAATAGTTTACCAAAAAAAGTTCTTGCTTTTTTTGAGGTAGGCCTGCATTGCTATGAACTTCCCTCTTAGGACTGCTTTCACTGTGTTCCATAGACTTGGGGTTGTTGTGTGTTCATTTTCATTTGTTTCCAGAAAGTTTCTGATTCCTTTCTTGATCTTATTGGTAACCCATTCATTGTTGAATAACATCTTATTTAGCCTTCACATGTTTGAATGTTTTTTGAGTGTTTTTACTGTAGTTGATTTCTAATTTCATGCCCTTGTGATCTGAGATGCTTGATATGATTTCAATCCTCTTGAACTTGTAGAGACTGGTTTTGTGTCCTAACATGTGGTCTATCTTTAAGAATGACCCATGTACACTTGAGAGGAATGTGTATTCTGCAGCTTTAGAGTGAAATGTTCTGTAAATATCAATTGGATCCATCTGATCTAGTGTGCCATTTAGAGTCACTGTTTCTGTGTTGACTTTTTGTCTGGAAGATCTATCCAGTGAAGTCAGTGGGGTGTTAAAGTCCACGACTATGACTGTATTGCTGTTGATCTCTCCCTTAAATCCTTAAGGTTATTATGGATAGGTCCTTATTTATTGCCATTTTAATTCTTTATGCCTCTGTTTCTCTCTCTATTTCTTCTTATTATTACAGCAGTCCCCTTAACATTTCTTGCAATGTTGGTTTGGTGGTGATAAACTCCTTTAGCCTTTTTTATCTGGGAATCTCTTTATTTCACCATCTATTTTGAATGATTGCCTTGCTGGATAGAGTAGTCTTGGTTTCAGATCCTTTTCTTGAATTATCTTGAATACATCATGCTATTCCCTTCTGGCCTATAGAGTTTCTGATGAGAATTCAACTGAAAGCCTTATGGGAGCTCCTTTGTAGGTAACAGATTGCTTTTCTCTTGCTGCCTTTAAGATTCTCTCCTTGTCTTGAATTTTTAGCATTTTAATTATAATGTGTCTGGGTGTGGGCCTCTTTGGATTCTTCTTGCTTGGGACTCTCTGTGCCTCCTGAACTTGTGTGACTTTTTCCTTCACCAGGTTAGGAAAGTTTTCTGCCATTATTTCTTCAAACAGGTTCTCTAACCCTTGCTTACTTTCTGGCACTCCTATGATGCTAATATTGTTATGTCTTAATGTTGTCCCACAGCTCCCTTAGACTGTCCTCCTGTTTTTTAATTGCTTTTTCTTTTTGGATCTCTGACTGAGTGATTTTTTTTCTACTGTCTTCTAATTCACTGATCCAATCCTCAGCTTCCTCTAAACTGCTGTTTATTCCTTCCAATGTATTCTTTATTTCTGCTACGTCATTCTTCATTTCTGACTGGTCATTTTTCATAGTTTCCATATCTTTTTCATGCTGTTGAGCATCCTTACAATCAGTATTCTGAACTCTATATCTCATAGTTTGCTTATATCCATTTTATTTAGCTCTTTTTCTGGGGACTTCTCTTGTTCTATCATTTGGGTCTCTTTTTTTTTGTCTCACCACTTTGGCTGCCTATTTGGGTTTGTTTCTATGTATTAGGTAGGCCTGCTAGAACTCTCAGTCTTTTTGGAAGGTGTTTGGTGCAGGCCAATGTCAAACACTGTTTGTGACTGGCCTTGAGTACCCTGTTTGGAGCTATCAACAACCCTAGGCTTGAGTTGTCTTCTGTTGGGGCTGGGCACATTTGGACAGGACCAAGATTCACACCAAAGTCTGCTTTTCCAAGGCCTGGATCCAGAAGTACATCAGGCAAAGACTAAAAGCACTCTGAGGTCTGCCTCTGCCTGCAGCCTGATTAATCTGATTCTCTTAATGAGCCCCAGGCTATAGAAACTTCACAGGGTGGGGCAGCTGAATGTTATCAGTCTCTTAATGAACCTCAGGCTATAGAAACTCCATGAGGTATGACAAGAGGTTTTCCAGCAGGGTGGGGCAATTGCTTCCCTCTCAGGCAAAAGGCTGCTTGGAAAGTAAATGTCTGCCTGTGAAAGATGTCCTCTGAAGTATGGGGGAATGACTCGGCACAGGAATCCAGAAGAGTGCCCTCTACACTCTATCTTCAGAGCCTACAACCCTAGATTCTGCTCACACTGCTCCAGTCCACTCTGCCCTCCCTCTGCTGGAGCCCAAGGTGAGTGGCTACACATGAACCTTTATGTGTTGGCTCTTTAACAGGGTGCCTGCATTTCCAGCTATCTCTTCCTGGCAGACAGAAACACGGCTGCTTTTCGCAGCCATATGTTATGTGGGCACCTTTCTCAGTTCTGGTGCTCTTGACTGGGAATCCCAGCCTGGGATTTAGGCCCCAGAGTCCTCAGTGGAAACCCCCTACAGCTGAGCTATCTCTCCGGACCTTCAGCTGCTGCCTGTGGGATCCTGGCCAGCCCTCTCTCGCCTCTGAACTTCCTACCAATTTCTATGTGGTGTCCACTTTTCCTCCTTGGATATGAGGGTGCTCTCCAGCTCATCTTCAGTTGCAGTTAATTATTCAGGATGATTTTTCTGTATTTTAGTTGTAATTCCAGTTTGGTCCTGGGAGAGTGTCAGTATAGCTTCCACTCAGTCCACTGTCGTCTTTAATCTCAGTAGATTTCTTGTGTTTTTTTAAACCTGGAATTTCACATTGAAGCATGGGGTGCAGAGAGACCGAGCAGGAGGATAGACATGGCCCAGTCACCAGAGGCTCCTGCTTGTCACTCACTTAGGAAACGTTTCATATGCCGACTCCATCAGAAAGCCCATAACTCTATCCCAGTGGTTACTTTGACCCTTGGATACAGGTCACATTGTGGGGGAGCACTGGTTTACACACTCCCATGCTAGATTATGTACCCTGCAAGGGAGATAACATATCTCATTTGTCTTTGCATTACCCATCTCCAATATGTATCTGGTTCATACTAAGCATTCAACAAATGTTTGTTGAAATAATACGTGAACAAATCATTTCAGGCCACTGTTTCCTATAAAGTCAGGATAGTCTTGAAGGATTGCAACAGCCTAAAATGTTCTTATTTTCTTTTGTCTATTTTGACCACTCAGCATGAATAAAACCTCTCATCAGACATAGGTGAACCAGAGTTTGAATTATGTGTAAGAGCTGGGGAAGAGTATTCTATCTGGGGCAACCAGAGAAATAAGTCTGAATCAAAGTCCCTAGAAGGTTCTGAGACTAAGGTCTGTCAATAGGTCCAAAGAACTCAAGTGGGACCTTCTGATATATTCAAAGCCAGAAGGCCTGAGGTGCCGAGGTCTAGAACAGAATTTGAGCAGTGTCAGAAATAAAGCAAGGAAGGTCCTGGTTGACTGCCACAAATGGAGCTGGAGTATGTTTGGCCTTTATGATCCATCTGACTCATAATAGATGGGAGATGGGAGGGTCCAGCTAATTAGAAGTACAAGGTTTGGGCAGGAAATGAAGAGATAATAGCTATTCATCTTATACCTTTTTAACATGTATTTGTGTGTATAAGACAATGTGATAGGTGTAGTAGGAGATGTAAGATGGATAAAGTCCAACTTCTACCATAAAATTCTTCCTTTATCCTGTCTACTTTTTTCAACAATGTTAGATTATTTATTTTTCTGTTCCTGGACGATAATCTGATGATATGATCAGCCTACAAATATTTGAAATCATTCACTTAACACTTAGAACCATTTGATATATTAGTTCTGGGCAGATTTTTAAAAATATTTTTATAAATGGTTTTTCATCTCTATTTTCTTAAAATTGTTTCCTAAACTTTCTGGAAGTGGTACTCACTAAACAAATGACATGATGACCATATAGTGAAACAAGAAGAAATTCAGGATTGCCAAAATTTCAAAAGAATAAGGAAATGAAAAAACTTTTCTTAGAAATAATCACATAGGAAGTTTGTTTTGGAGATGAAAACATCATTATGACATTATGATATCATGCAACAAAATTTAGGAAGTTGAAAGATGAATGTGTAAACCACAGAAGAAAATAGCCTGCACAGCATAAAGAAATAGATTTCAACTAGGAAAATGATAAATAATCATAAAAGCATGATATTGGGCATAATGTCAACAGTATTTTCCAATGTTCATTATCCTTCACATTTTTGGCCAGAAATGTATTTGTTTTTATTTTTCCTTTCTAGGCTCTGTCCATATATTCAGGTAATCTTGGAGGCAGGGAATCTGAAATGATATTTATGTGAAAGGGGCGGTTCTGTAAGTGTATACCTGAGCTAGTCCATTGATTAACATTTCTAAAATAGTTGAGGACATTAAAGAACTATGAAATCCAATTAGATATGGTAGAAGTGGTGAATGGCTTGGTTGTATGTATTTTATATACGTGTATGTTATCCATCGAATGTGAATATCTATAACCAAATAACATTTAATGAGCTCATATAGCATACATGTGTGATCAGAGGGGTAAATGGACAGGTGAGCAAAACTCTTGGCAGATTCTCTGATAGTTACAGAGGGAACTCTAACGAAAAATCATACAAATCACTGATGGGGCAAATGGCATGAGTGTGTTGCAATGTCTATGAGAAATTTGGTTTAGTCTCTTTGCCTAACAAGGCCAGGAGTTAACCAACTTTGCATTGGTAAGATGCCTTATCCAGCACTCTGCTAACTGCATTATTATTTCCTTCCATGTAGTTAATATTTGACATTTATTTAGCACCTACTTTGTCAGTCATTTTTCTGGAAGTAGGAATAAAGAGAGGTTAATAGGCATGACCTTTATTCCCTGATCTAAAGGAGGAAAACAAGTAAAGAATTACAGGTCAGTTTAATCATATTCTGTGGAGATAAGTATAAATTGCTTTATTACTTATTCTACAATAGATCCTATTGTTATCTCTAGAATTACTGGAAAAAGAAAACAATCTCCAAACACAGCTGGTAAGTAAGAGCTGGACATTCTGCTTTCAACTTTTACTACCTCTCACCACAAGCCAGCTAATAATAGCATAATCCCCATGTTGTGCCATTTCAGCAATGAAATAAACATTTGACAATGTTATATCCAAAGTTTATTTCTTTTCCTTGTTTTCTTTAGTAGATAGACAGTTAAGCCAGGCTCCACATCACCAGCAGTCCTGTATACCTTACAGATATGATGGTTGATAAACATTGTGGTTTTGTTATTTGACTTTCCTTTAGTTGTTACCATGAAGGGTAATACAGCTTGTATTTATCATGTTAAACTTTTCTTTCTTAACTAGTTATCAGCACCTAAGCTTTGGGTTGTGGTTCCATGTTGGGAGATGGTCTGGCTTGTTGTCTGTGTTCTTAATAGATTGTTTATTAGCTCAAGGATTGTGGCCACTGCTGTTTGTAAATATGTGTTCTGGGGATAAAACTCCAAAAAAGAGAAGAAAAGTAACTTGTATTTACTGGGTTTTAATTCTGAGTCAGACCCATGCTGGGTCGTCTTGTAAGGGAGATTTATTCCTTTCCAGAGCACTGTGGGGTGGACAGTGCTGCCTTTGTTTGGCAGATGAGGAAACTGATGAAATTCAGACTCACACAGAGTCAAATTGAGATGTGACCCAAGACTATCTTATTCAAAACCTATTGGGCTAAATTCAGAAACTGTAGGGATAAGGGAAAGAGCTATAGGTGAAGAAGAAATAATTATAAAGCCATGAATTTAATTCACTAAGTGTGTTTGCTTTTTCCAAGTCCTCCTAGAAAGCAATGTATTTTCAACTCTCAAATCAGTTTGCATGGGGTCCCAAACTGGGGTGTGCATGGCTAAAGCCAAGTGGGCAGTGAGTATAAATAAGAGACCCCAGCAGTAAAGGATGCAGAATCTCAACAATCCGACAACGTCCTACTTGCTGTTACACCTTCCCCTCCAGAGCTGCTCCTCATGGGGTTCCCAAGGACTCCAACCCCAGGTCAGGCCTGGAGGTTCAGGCTGAAGATGAACTGCAGGAAAAGAGATTTAACTATCTTGCTGGTCCTCAGCATCCTGGCTGTACTGTCCTAAATATCCTGGAAAGCACGAATTAGAGTGTGGACTCCAACACAGAATGCTAAAATTTGACTCTTTAGTCAAAGAAATTGAGCAATGTTTTCAAACTATGAGTTACGATCCAGCAGTGGGCTATGAAATCACTTTATAGGCCTGTGGCCAACATTGTTTTTAAAAAGTGGATAAAGTAGGATAGGATAATATAGAAAATAAATATCAGAACACATTGTACAAAGCAAGTATAAGTATTGTATTGTGAACTTGTTTTAGGGGTGTGTGTATGTAAATACAGATATGCATACATATATACATACATAAGCACACAGTGACTACATATATACACAGTATAAATGCATAAGCGAATGCGAGACCACACGGGTCCCACATTCTCTCCCTGGCCAGGGAAAAACTTACTCTATTACCCCAAACTGAGACAAGACATGCTTTCTAACTAATGTCAATGCAACAAAGTCATTAATAAGTGTTTCCTTTATGACTGCTTAGAAAGTATTTTATGGAAAATTAGCAGTTCACCTGATAGCTACATTGTCAGGGCTCAGGGCAGGCTGCCTGCCCCCAAGATATCCCCCAGTGGGATACTTATTAATTTGGACTAAAGTCATCTGAAAAGAGTCCTCCTCTCCTCTGTCTGCTCAAAACCAGAAAATAAATCTCTATAACAGGTGCTCTCCCTGCTCCTGAAGACTGAGAGGCAACCTTATTACCAAAGCCATAAAATCCAGGGTTGGAAAGCATGCATGCACAAACCTCGTAACGCCCAGGCTTAGTGCTGATTCCTCATCGATGAATATACCCAAGCCTGCTTAGATCCCTTTCTGATGAGCACTTTGTCCTGTTGATTTCTCAAAAATTTATTGTTTCTTTGTCTAAAAAGTATAGAAAGTCCTACTGCAATAATATCTTTGAACCTCATTCTGTGATGTCAGCTTCAAGTTGTGATTCTTCTGTGTGCACACGTTAGATTGCTTTTTCTTCTATTAATCTAGTCTGTGTCGATCTTCTCATTTTCTAACTAGTCCAGTCATGAGAACTAAGACTGGACAGAGGAAAGGCAGAGTGGAGGGAGTTCTTTCCTGCCCCCTGACAATATTAAATGGCTAATATTTTCAAAAGAGAAAAGAACATTTTTTTGGAGTAGCAAAACTGTTTTTTTAAAGTTCCTCCTTATTTTCTCTGTTTCCTGTTATCTAGAATGAGCATGCATTCATTGTCTTTTATAATGACAAAAAAAGTATGTATCTTTAAAACCAACTAAACCTCAATGCTCTATGCATTGAAGAGGAAACTGTTTTTTTATCACACAGGCCTTAGAAGGGGAGAAAAAAAACAAAAAGTAGAAAAATGAGGAACAACTTCCAAGAGCAAAATAATCTTTGGTGGTTTTGGTTCTTGACTGTGCAGTAAGTGCCCAGTTTGTGAACATTTTCTGCTGACTGCTTCAAGCCAGCAAATGAAAAAAAAAATAATAAAATGAATAAACAGACAAATAAATAAATAAAAGGTTTAAGTACATTCAATCTTTATGACTCCATAAATGTTTAAAATGGCAAACAGCTGCAGTAAACTGCACCTGACTTGGCCACTTCCCAGCAGCAAAGAGCTCTCTCGATACCATTGCCGATAACGGGGCAGCTTGAAAGTGTTTAGTCAATGTCATTCTGAGGGAGTATTTACAAGGCGCCAGCATCTGTTGACACTGGAAATTTTGTTTTGGTTCTTCGCCCCTTTGAGTCACACCTACTAATTATTGATTCCAACTAAGTGTGTTGTTTGAGGCAGGGAGTGAGAGGAAAAACAAGCAAAAAGTATTGTACCACTCACACCCCATTTTCAATGCTTTCTCTCTCCAAATTCATTTGACTTGAGGAAATTTTATTGCCACTGCAATCATTTTTGCTACTTATCACCAAGTATCACTCTGTTAAATAAATGACTTATTCTACACTCCAAAATAACTGGGACGGTGCATTGAGAGAAAGAAATATTGAGAGTGATAATAATAATTAAGACTTGCTAATTTTAAAGCACAGACTATACATGAGGAAGGACGCTAGGTGTTTTCCATACATCATCCTCTTAGTCCTCACAGTAATCTATGAAGCAGACACTCAGAACACTCCCATTTTACAGATGAGGAAACTAAAGCACTGACGGGGAGTGAGTGGGACACAGACTTGGGTGCCATGCTCGGGACTTTGGACCATGAAAGCCTTATGCAGGGAAGTATCTGTGTTTTGAAAGGATAATTCGGATGACTATGCATAAGGCGGACTGAAAATGAAAAACTTAAAATGGGTGATAACTAGTTGGGAACCCGTCATTCACTCTCCCCACAGACACTCCAGCTCTGCAGAGCAATAAACATGCTGAGGACTTACTGATCCTGTGTCTTTCTACTTATTTTTCATCTTGTGGCAGTTGTGTTCTTCCCGTTGCCTCCCTGGTGAATTCCTCCTCCACCTTCCAGAGCTGGTTTAAGGAACAGTTCCTCTATGAATAATCAATAAACATGCCGTTGGCCTGTGTGAAAGGCAGCGTAGTGGGGAAGCGAGAGCAGGCAGTTGGTAGTCAGACTGATCTGCTCAGCCTCTAAGAAGCCATGGCCTTGGGAGAGTCCTTAACCTTTCTGAGATTGTTACCTCAACTCCATAATGCGAATAATGTTACCTAATAGGCAAAGTGGGCGTGGAAATTCAGAAGGTAGATACTGTGGTACTTCATAAACCTCTAGAAATAGTGTTTAGTTAAGTAGTTTCTCAAAGCCTCTGCTGCTCCCCACCCCACACTCCCCAAGGAAACTGACTTGTACCATTCTACATTTTTTCTTAGCATAGCAGTTGGATCCCTTCCTCTGCACAAACACTACCATATTAGGTTAAAACGACATTAGCTCATGAGTGAAGGTCTGTAGTTTTCTCCTGCCTCAACTAGATTCTGCCTTCTTGTCCATTATGGTAGGCTGAATAATGAATGACCTCTCCCCCTGGGATTTCCATGCTGTAATCCCTGGAACCTGAGAAAATGTTACCTATATGGCAAAAAAGACCTCAGATGTAAGGATCATGAGATGGGAACATTATCCTGCATTATCCCAATGTGCCCAACATAATCACCAGGGTGCTTGTAAGAGGCAGGTAGGGTAGAAGCGGAGGGTCAGAGTGACAACAGAAGCCGAGGTTGGAGTGATACAGCTTGAAGATGGAAGATGGGGCCGCCAGCTGAGCACTGCAGGTCACCTGTAGAAGCTGAGAAAGACAAGGAAATGGATTTTCCCCTAGAGCTTCCAGAAGGAATGCGACTCTCAGGACACTCTGAGTTTAGCTCACAAGACTCAATTTGGACTTGTGACTTTCAGAACTGTAAGATAAAAAATTTGTGTTGTTTAAGCCATTGAATTGGTGGTAACTGATTACGGAAGCAATGGGAAGTGAACACACCCATCTTTAAACACCTTCCTTTCTCCCGAAAGAATAGTAGTGTCTTCCTAAAGCATGACTGAAAATACAACTTTGCCTCTCTCCAGGCTTCCACGGCTGTTTAACATATAATTGTAATATCTCCAATGTTAAGGGATTCGTGGATCAGTGGTAAACTGAAAATACAGTTTCACTGAACCTGGGAATACTAAGGAAAAAGATCTATGCAAGACATTTGCATCCTTAGAGCAGCTCTCACGGTGTACAAATGGAAGGGACTATGAACCAGTTCTGCGGGTTTGCCAAGTGCAGGGTTCACTCAGGCACTACTGTGGGTATGAAAACTGTTCTTAACATTTGATTTTTGTGTAATGTCAGCATTATCAAAGGACCTATAAAGAGTAAAATATTTTACTATCATTCTCTGGAATATAGATATATTTCCATTACATGGTAGAGGTTCTGGTTTTATTTTTATTAGTTTCCTAGTACTGGGGTACAGTATAAATCTCAAGAGGATAAACGCAGTCTGATTTATTTATTTTTTACAAAGCATTCCAGTAAAGTTTAAGTGCTATTAATATTTACTGACAAAAATAATCATAGCATTGACATGTAAATAAGTAGCTATTAAGTAATGCGATCGTGGGCATACGCAAGTGGGTCTCGGCGAACAGAACGCCAAGGGGACCCAGTGCTCACTGGGCCAAAGCCTCCTTCAGAGGCCACTTCTGCTTAGAATTCTCGGGTTTCTTTATATACGCAGTTGTGATGCTTTGCTCCATTAAGAAATATTCTGAATGCACGACAACTTGGTTGACTTTATTAAGAATTTGAAGGGTAATAAGACATCAGGTTTTTCCAAAGTTAGATTGAAAATGAAAACAAAAAAAAGAAAAGCCAAGCGCGTTGTAGGTGAGCAGCTTCAGTGGGCCGCCAGCCTCCTTCCCGTGAGCTCCCTGAGGATCCTCTTATAGGCGCGGGCGTGGGGGTCCAGGCAGACCTTCCTCCCGCTCCTCAAGGTGGCTCTGCGGGCGGGACGGGCGGGGCCTGCAGCGGGCGCTGGGGGGGCAGGAGGCGGGGGGGGGGGAGCGGGGTGCGGGGGCGCGGGGGGGGCAGGAGGCCGAGGGGGGAGCGGGGTGCTGCGGGGCGCGGAGAGGGGTGGGGGGGCAGGAGGCCGAGGGGGGAGCGGGGTGCGGGGCGCGGAGGGGGGCAGGAGGCCGAGGGGGGAGCGGGGTGCTGCGGGGCGCGGAGAGGGGTGGGGGGGCAGGAGGCCGAGGGGGGAGCGGGGTGCTGCGGGGCGCGGAGAGGGGTGGGGGGGCAGGAGGCCGAGGGGGGAGCGGGGTGCTGCGGGGCGCGGAGAGGGGTGGGGGGGCAGGAGGCCGAGGGGGGAGCGGGGTGCGGGGCGCGGAGGGGGGCAGGAGGCCGAGGGGGGAGCGGGGTGCGGGGCGCGGAGAGGGGTGGGGGGGCAGGAGGCCAAGGGGGGGAGCGGGGTGCTGCGGGGCGCGGAGAGGGGTGGGGGGGGCAGGAGGCCGAGGGGGGAGCGGGGTGCGGGGCGCGGAGGGGGGGCAGGAGGCCGAGGGGGGAGCGGGGTGCTGCGGGGCGCGGAGAGGGGTGGGGGGGCAGGAGGCCGAGGGGGGAGCGGGGTGCGGGGCGCGGAGAGGGGTGGGGGGGCAGGAGGCCGAGGGGGGAGCGGGGTGCGGGGCGCGGAGGGGGGCAGGAGGCCGAGGGGGAGCGGGGTGCGGGGCGCGGAGGGGGGCAGGAGGCCGAGGGGGAGCGGGGTGCGGGGCGCGGAGGGGGGCAGGAGGCCGAGGGGGAGCGGGGTGCGGGGCGCGGAGGGGGGCAGGAGGCCGAGGGGGAGCGGGGTGCGGGGCGCGGGACTCACAGCATCTGGGCCGCGGGGCAGTGCGGCCCGGGGCGCATCACCTCCAGGCTGGCCACGCGCTCGGGGTGCACGCGGGGGGTGGTCCGCAGGCACACGCACTGCCGGTCCTCGGCCACCGTCGGGCCTGTCGGAGGGAAAGGCGCGAGTGGGGGGTGGCCCGGGGAGGACGCTTTGGGGGCCTTGCCCCCCGCTTTTCCCCGCCACCCCGCGCCCCCCGGGTGAGAAACGCCGGCCCGGGCGGCGGGGCTGCGCGGGCCCAGGGCCTCCCGCCCGCGAGCGCAGGGGCCCGGTGGTCACGGCCCCTCCCGGCCCCCAGCCTCGCTCCCGGCCCCCGCCCCCGCCCCGCACTCACGCCCGCCCCGGGCCGCGGGCAGCAGCAGCAGCCCCAGGAGCAGCAGGCGCGGGCCGGGCCGGGGCAGCGAGCCGGGTCCGAGACTCATGTCGCCGCCGGGAGGCCGGGTGCGGGCAGCGGGCGGGGGGCGGAGGCCGAGCCCCTTTATCCCCGCTGCCCGGAAGCCTGGGGTGGAGAGTGGGGAGCGGGGTGCAGAGGCCGGGGAGCTGGACTCGGGGGCGGGGGCTGGGTCAACTGCGCGCGCTGCGGCCGGCGGCGGGGTCCGCGCTCCAACACGACTGTACGCACAGGCACGCGTGGGGTCGGACGCCGCTCGGGCCGCGGGAGATGAGCGCGCTTCCCGGCAGCGCGTCCCCGTCACAGTGTCGCCCAGCGCGGCGCGCCTCCCGCGCCCGAGCCACCTGTTCCCGCCGCGCCCGCGCCCCCCCCCCCGGACCCCGCCTTCCCCGCGCCGCGTTCGGGGGCCCGTGTCCCAGGCGTGCGCTCTGCCCTTCCCCGCGCCGCGTTCGGGGCCCGTGTCCCAGGCGTGCGCTCTGTCCTTCCCCGCGCCGCGTTCGGGGCCCGTGTCCCAGGCGTGCGCTCTGTCCTTCCCCGCGCCGCGTTCGGGGCCCGTGTCCCAGGCGTGCGCTCTGCCCTTCCCCGCGCCGCGTTCGGGGGCCCGTGTCCCAGGCGTGCGCTCTGCCCTTCCCCGCGCCGCGTTCGGGGCCCGTGTCCCAGGCGTGCGCTCTGTCCTTCCCCGCGCCGCGTTCGGGGCCCGTGTCCCAGGCGTGCGCTCTGTCCTTCCCCGCGCCGCGTTCGGGGCCCGTGTCCCAGGCGTGCGCTCTGTCCTTCCCCGCGCCGCGTTCGGGGCCCGTGTCCCAGGCGTGCGCTCTGCCCTTCCCCGCGCCGCGTTCGGGGCCCGTGTCCCAGGCGTGCGCTCTGTCCTTCCCCGCGCCGCGTTCGGGGCCCGTGTCCCAGGCGTGCGCTCTGTCCTTCCCCGCGCCGCGTTCGGGGCCCGTGTCCCAGGCGTGCGCTCTGTCCTTCCCCGCGCCGCGTTCGGGGGCCCGTGTCCCAGGCGTGCGCTCTGTCCTTCCCCGCGCCGCGTTCGGGGGCCCGTGTCCCAGGCGTGCGCTCTGTCCTTCCCCGCGCCGCGTTCGGGGGCCCGTGTCCCAGGCGTGCGCTCTGTCCTTCCCCGCGCCGCGTTCGGGGCCCGTGTCCCAGGCGTGCGCTCTGTCCTTCCCCGCGCCGCGTTCGGGGCCCGTGTCCCAGGCGTGCGCTCTGCCCTTCCCCGCGCCGCGTTCGGGGCCCGTGTCCCAGGCGTGCGCTCTGCCCTTCCCCGCGCCGCGTTCGGGGCCCGTGTCCCAGGCGTGCGCTCTGTCCTTCCCCGCGCCGCGTTCGGGGGCCCGTGTCCCAGGCGTGCGCTCTGCCCTTCCCCGCGCCGCGTTCGGGGCCCGTGTCCCAGGCGTGCGCTCTGTCCTTCCCCGCGCCGCGTTCGGGGCCCGTGTCCCAGGCGTGCGCTCTGCCCTTCCCCGCGCCGCGTTCGGGGCCCGTGTCCCAGGCGTGCGCTCTGTCCTTCCCCGCGCCGCGTTCGGGGCCCGTGTCCCAGGCGTGCGCTCTGTCCTTCCCCGCGCCGCGTTCGGCCGCGGGGCGCGTGTCCCAGGCGTGCGCTCTGTCCTTCCCCGCGCCGCGTTCGGGGCCCGTGTCCCAGGCGTGCGCTCTGTCCTTCCCCGCGCCGCGTTCGGGGGCCCGTGTCCCAGGCGTGCGCTCTGTCCTTCCCCGCGCCGCGTTCGGGGCCCGTGTCCCAGGCGTGCGCTCTGTCCTTCCCCGCGCCGCGTTCGGCCGCGGGGCGCGTGTCCCAGGCGTGCGCTTTGTGCTTCTTTCCCGCTGCCAGGCGGTGACTCAGCTCTGAACTCGCCTGGCCGTGCAAGGCCTCCTCAGTCTCTTGAAGGGGACCCCCAGCCCTGCACCCCACCATCCGACCTACTCTGGGAAGCAAGGTCCGTCCTCCTCATGACCCTCGCACCCTGGGGAAAATGGTGAAAGTGACACTTGAATGCACTCTTTCTGAAAAACGTGGGCCTGCAGGCTGCTTCTGCTCAGCGCAGGAGAGCGGCCGGAGGGGAACCTGCAGGCCACAGCTCCCAGGGCCTGCGGGCCGGGCCGGTGCGATGGGCCACGCTGGCAGGAGCCGCGGCGCCCTCAGGACGCGGCCCCCAGGAGGTGTGCGGAAAGCGGCGGGGAGCAGGGTGGACGGCATGCGGCGGAACCCGCACAGGGAAGTGGGGAGGTTAACATGGACCATCCTCCCCGGAGAAGAATGACTCTGCCTCGCGCTCAGGGCCGCGCGCACGCTCGCCCTCTAGCCGGGCCCTCTGTCGGGCTGGTGGACGGCGGTGCCGGGCCTCAGAGCCACTGCGCCCAACTAGCCGGTGGCCCCACGCCCAGCGGAACCAGACTCCTGCAGGGCTGTGCAGTTTAATTCCTGGGCCCAGAATGGCCTTTCTCTTCCTCTCCCACCGCCTGCTCTTTCAGCGGCCCAAGCCCTTTTCACATTTCTGGAGCCGCCTTAGACACTGCTTCCTCAGAGGGCCTTCCCTGACAGCTGTGGGCAATTTGTTCCCTGTGGTTATGGCTTGTAGCATCATCTGCTTTCCTGTTTCTCACAGGTCACACAAACACGCACACGTTATGCACAGAGATGTGTGTGTGCCCGTATGTGTGTGTTTAAAGTGCTTAAAACGGCTCCTCTTCCCAAATGAGGAGCTCTGTGAGGTGAGAGACCATAAGGTTCATCACTGTCACCCTGGTGCAATACAGGAACTCAGCATAAAATCGCCGCATTTAGTCAAGATAATCAGAGCTAAAACTGGCCATGCTGAGGCTCTGTCCCGTTCACGTATGCTTCTTCATGCAACTGGAGAATGCCTCTTTATGAACAAGCGTCACGCGTGGCTGTGATTATTTGTCAGTTGTCTGCCTCTTCCACCAGACACTGATCTCTTCAAGGGCAATCCTCTGTGAATTCCATGTTTTTTAATATCCTGCATCCGACACGATGGCTGATGCAGACGATGTTTATAGAACTGAAACTTGGAATCCCAAGTCAGGTCAGCGGCAGAGGGAATGAGTCCGAAGGCAGTTTTGGAGATGGATGGCAACATACTGGATTCGCACAGCCTCGCCCTGGATTTTAGTATTTGAAGTATAAAGGAATCCAGAGAGTAGTAAATGACAATTAAATTGTTCTTTCTCTGCATCTAAATACAACAATTCTAAATGTGCACTCAAAAATAAAATACATCTACACCTAAGGAGATATTAGCGTAGCGTAAACACTGTGGCATGTCTCAGGAGCCGGTGCTGTTGGATTGCAGTAGGAAGCGACTGGAGAAATGAATGAGATGCTGAGCTATTTTGAATTATTTGACAAAAACTGACAATGACTACAATCCTCTTGTACTGCTTTATTACATGTTTATTTATGCATATTTTGGATAAACTATTAAATGCACTTATTTTTTAGACTAAGCATTTTAAGACATTGAAGTTATAAAGGTGAAATTATACCTAAGAAGCCAGAAACATCAATCAGAAAGAATATATGCCCCCCTATGTTCATAACAGCATTATTCACAATAGCTAAGATCTGAGAACAGCCCAAGTGCCCATCAGTAGATGAATGGATTTAAAAACTGTGGTGTATTTACACAACAGAACACTATGCAGCAATGAAAAATAAGGATCTCTTACCCTTTGAGACAGCATGGAGGGACCTGGAGAGTATTATGTTAAGCAAAATAAGACAGTCAGAGAAAGTCAAGTATCGCATGATCTCACTTATATGTAGAATCTAATGAACAAAATAAACTGACCAAAAAAAAAAGATCCAGAGACATGGAAGCATGGAACAGACTGACAGAACTCAGAGGGAAGAGGGGAAGGAGGGTGGGAAGAGATTAACCAAAGAACATATATGCATATGTGCATAACCCATGGACACAGACCATAGGTGAAGGCCGGGGGGGGGGGGGGGTAGAAGGGGTCAATGGGGGGAAGGGGTACCTGTAATACTTTCAACAATAAAGATTTTTTTTTTAAAAAAAAGGAGACCTTAATAATGTCAGGTTTGTAAACTAGATGCTTAATGTATGAATGTTCCCAAAATTCCGTGCACAAGTTGGGGTAGGTGAACTTATTCTCCTATAATGATTGTAGTATATGCAGCATGCTGCTGATGTACCAAGTCCTACCCTGTGTGTCAGTAACACTATATGCTATATAATGTAACCTCTCCATTAGAGAAAGAAGGAATCAAGGAAAGTGGTGCTCTGCGGGGGCGAAGAGAGAGTGCAATTCCAACTCCCCCTCTAGTTATCCCCTATTTAGTTACCTGATCTTGGGGCAAATTTCCTAATCTCTTTGAACTTCTTCTCTGTAATACTGGGGGTGCTATAGTAGTAATAACAAATAATCACTAACATCTTTATATGGGTTATTGTATGACATGTTTTATTTTCACGCTTTGAATTTTTAACTCTTAATTTTCACATCAACTCTATGAGATAAGCAATATTATTATCCAATTTTAGAGATGATGAAAATTAAGAACAGAGAAGTTAAGCAACCTGCCCAAAGTTAAACAGCTAGCAAGTGGTAGAACGGAGTTACCGAGTCATTCTCTCTCTAGAGGACATGCTTTCAATCAGATTATATCTATCTGGTAAGAATTATTTGTTCATGCATGTAAAACACTTCATAGGCCTGGCATATTAAAAGTTATTCATAAAGTTTAGGTATTATTCTGGTACATAGAAAATGGAACAGATTGTCAAGGAGTGGCTCTGTTGTTGGTCATATGTGAACGCCAAAGTATAAAAAAGAATAAAAAGATAATTAAGGCTTCTCACCCCAAACGATTCTGTTAAAATTAATCATATATGACAGCAAAGTAATAACAACTTTGGATTTTATTCTAATAGTTCTGTAAACTATGTGGGGATAAGTTTAAGGGATTAAGAAATAAATTAAAGTTCTGTTGATTATAAAATAATAATTAGTACTCTGGTATAGTTTTAATTATTGTACTTATTTGCAAGATCGATTTTAATACTGAAATTGTAACCTTGCAAATATTAAGTAAATGCAAATATGTACAAATATGCCAAGGTAAAATATTTAATACCAAGTAGAATCTGTATTATTATTATTATTATTATTACTGAAAATACCAGAGTTTTTGATAGAGCTTTTTCATACTTTTTTTAAATTTATTTTTTGGCTTAGTAGTATTAAATATATTCAATTCAAAGTAAATACTGCTTACAAGAATTACATTCTACAAGTGTTTTTAATTTTAGGGTTTGAAGACTAAAATCAACATTAGAAAAATCTTTCAGAGAATTGTCTTAAACAGGACATCCTAGAACTAAGATAATGAAAAACTCTATAAAGTCCCTAAGTATATTAACAAACATTTATTGAGCAAGCGCTCTATGCTGGACTCTGTATGATTCCTAATACCACTGACCATTGTGGAAGCTTTTAATCACCATGGGTGCGTCTAGTCTAACAGTAAAGTAGAGCAAGATAAGTTAACACAAATGTATTTGGAAAGAAAATTTTTAATAAAGAAATGCAAAGCATAGTACCACATTTAGCCTAGAGTGAGGGGGTAAGCCACATATTATATTTTGACACTAGGCTTGCTTACTTTTATCTTTGTCATCTATTAGCCAGCCTCCCCAGAATAAAATGTGACTTCTTGAGACAGAATGGAAAACTCATCCAAAGTTTAATACAGTATGAATAGGTATCCTGGACAAATTAAAACTCCAGAACGTTAAGGCTGCAAACTCTTACTCTTCTGGGGAGATGAAAAGGTTTGACAGACAGTAAACAGATTAAGCAGCTAGCTCATCACTTTTCAACATTTTCTGGACTATTTTCCTGATTCTTGGAGCTTCTGGGTCCAGGCAGACTTCCTTCCCATTCTTTAACTTGGCTCTGCAAGAGAAAATAGAATGTTTGTGTGCTTCTTGGCCTTTCAGATGGGATCAATGGGGCTGAGCAAAAGAGTGGTGGTGAGGACTGAGGCGGAGGGCTTCTCTAATGAGTTAATACTACAGTAGCATGGACTTACATCACTTCGACTTTGGAGCAATGGGGTCCTGCCCTGGTGACCTTCAGATTTTGGATGTTACCGAGATTAACGCCAGAGGTTGTCTTTACACACGTGCAGCGAAGTTCCAAGTACCGCTCAGTGCCCATGCTGTCAGCTAGGATAGAAACCGAGATGTATTAATGGTCCTAGCTGTGGACTGTAGCCCTCTCACAAGGCCACTGTGAATTTGATCTGAAACCGACAGTCAAGCACCCAAGCCCAAGGCCTGGCACAAGATCGAGCGCCCACTAAGTGCAGCTCCCGCGTATAGACGTGTGGTATAATGGCCTTCCCCAGCCCCAGCAGCCCCCCGGCAGTCTCCCCAGGGCAGCTGCAGCAGGAGAACCACAGCCGCGGGAAAGCAGGGCCCCACCTTCCGCTTCCCTGAAGCTTCTCTTACTTTCCCTGGCGGCGGAGGGACCCAGCACAGTCAGGAGCAGTGAGAGCAGCAGCAACACCTGTAAGGCAGGAGCAGAGGTGGGCCTGGGTCCGAGGCTCATGGTGAAGGGCACTGAGCGGGAGCTGTTCCCAGAGCCGGGCGACCTCAGCGCTGAGGGTGGGCTGTGGCCCAGGAGTCCACCGCTCAGTGGCTTCCAGGCTCTGCTGATGTCTTTTATACACACCCCCTCAAGCCAGCAAAGAGAAAAGGGATAGGGCCGGGGGAAGTGAGAACATGTGGTAATATTTGTATAAGGATAATTATGTTGTGCCCAACCCAGATAAAACACCAGGCAAGTCAAAGTTCCTGCTAAATTTCATCTTACACATTACTTCACACTCACACTCCCCCTTTCTCGGTACCGTCCCCCTTACACATATTAAACACCGCACTTAGGTAAGAGCTGGACTGAAATAGAACATATCTCTTCTTTGTGTAACTATGAAACATGGCTTGCCTGTCCTATAATGTAATTTATGTGAGGCCAAACAGGTGCTTTATGAGTACCTGAAAGCATGAATAGGTGACTTTGAAAAGAGAATTATCTTCCCTTTGTAGTTGCCTTGGAAAGCAGATGCTCTTATCTTGTTTGCTGATAAACCTTGGGATTCATTTGCCGTCTATGGATAAAATGAACTAATTCCCATCAAAGCCTCACTTTGCATATTAGTTTATGGGGGGTTTTCTGTCTTTGAAATGTATTATTTTTGTAATTTTATTCAGGAAGTAGAAGCAAACATCTTCCCTTGTGTTATAAAATAAACTACTTTTTCTACTGTCTGAATATGCCCTAAAAAGCCAGACCCAGCATCATTATTTTTCCTCTTCTTTTTAATCTAACAGAGAAATATATACTACAATTTACTGTAAAAGATTCATAGACTGCAGATGTATGTGGAATAAAACATGCAAGTTTCTCTTTATTATTATTTCACATTCCCACTCTATGGTGGTAACCATCAGTAATAATTTAACTTTAGTGTTCTGTTCTGTCTTCATTAATATATACATATACAAATATATATACAGATACATATACAGATACATATAGATACGTATACATATACAGATACATATATAAATATATATACAGATACATATACAGATACATATACAAATATATATACAGATACAGATACATATACAGATACATATACAAATATATATACAGATACAGATACATATACAGATACATATACAAATATATATACAGATACATATACAGATACATATACAGATACAAATACAGATACAATACACAGAGACACATGGAATACACAGAGATAAGCATATATACGTAGAGATAGACATGGATCTTTTTATATAAATGGGATCATTATACAGCTTTTGTCCTTCAAAAATATGTCTTCAGCATCCTCTCATGCTACCTCAATGTAGTTTTGCCCATTCCTTTAATGGCTGTGTTGACATTCAGTGGCACTGGCAATCATTGTCCAACCTGTCTTATTGGTGGCTTTAAGGGCGTTTCCAGTTTTGCACTAAACAAATGCAGTAAGATATTTATTCCTTAATTCTCAGACCCTAATTAAGGGTCTTGATCTCAAACTCCACTTTACAGACAAAGCCCCTCAGAGACAGAGGCGGACCTAGCATCACGGGCTGGCTTGTATGTGTTATTGTCCGGAGGACCTCTGTTCCGTGTAAAGACCTGCCTCCTCGGCGGAAGGCAGAGGCATGTCCAAGGTTTTTTTGCACGTCTCGTGCGTCCTGTAGGGTACCGGGTAGCGCAATATATAGCGGGCCCTCAACAGCGTTAGTGAATAAATCGGTGAGTATGTATCACCTGAAGGGGAGTCCTCTCTTTGCTTCCTAATCAGCTGCAATTCTCAAACCAGACTCCGGTGGCCCAGAGTACCTGTGATATAAAAAGGTGGTTTGGAAGGCTGGTCATAAAGAGTAAGGCCCTGGCCACAAGTTGTCTTCCTCTTACAACTATATTCAAATCTTATACAATATTTAAACTTCCAATTTTCTTTTTGCTTAATTTTTATAGCTTTAAAATTCTAGAAGAAGCTCTCAAAATATTAAATGTACAAAATTACTTTCTATCAAAAGAATGATTGTAGTAATTAATTTTCCCAAGCTTTAAAAAAACCTTATAAAACAATTTTTTCTATTATAAGTTACAAGCTACATCTCCTTAAGTTCTTAGTTCCTGTTTTTCAATGTATTCCTTATTTTTCTCCATCCCATTTGTTTTCTTCTTATAACTTACAGTCTAGCAGTAAAACATATTAAATTAAAATGATTTTCCACCTCTTCCAAACCAGAAATTCATAGTTTAAGAACAAGCTTAAGGAAAAGCTTAAGCTGGACATTAGCATCCTTCTAAAAGCTGAGATGTGGAGTGAACTGTGGAGAGAATCTCAACAGAAAACAGAGTGAGGAAAGCAAACTTCTTTGTAAGTCTTTCTGAGTGATGACTTTATAGCCTTTCGCCATCACTGAGACTGATAATATTGCTAATTTTCAAACCAGACATGTTTTAATTCAAATATAAGCTCAAAACCATTTCCAGAGCAAGATAGAAAGGTTTTTAACATTATTCATAGCATCTTCTTTTTTCTGTCCATCACAACCCCCATGGTGTACAATATTTATTGGCATCATTGAAACTCAAACTTGGATTCAAGTTTCTTTCCTGGTTCATTTAATATAATTACTCAGAAGTTCCCGGTTCTTTTGGGGAAACAATATGGGAAGTCTTTTATACTAATGATGCTGTTTGAGTTAGTGGTACCAGGAAAGAGGAATGTGTATAGCACAGGATCACCAAGTCATTGTCTTAACCAACAACTGTATTTTGTCACAAAAGATACATTGTCAGCAAGGTTCATGAGTAAGTATTAGCAAGTTTCTTGAGTCACTAAAATTTTACAAACTTATTAGTCAGCATTTGAGGTAAATGAATTTTTACTAGTTTTCATTTATTTAATAAATTTGGATTAGTAGTTATTATGTTCCAGGCATTACAAAATTCTCTTCATTGTGTGACTTAGTCACTTAACTATTTTTATTCAAAATGTGAGACCCCAAATATTTGTGCAAAGTCATGGAATATAAGTTACTAATCTCTTACTACTACTACTGATAATTGCTATTACTGTTATTTGCATAATTTTCTTTGGTATTCTTGAGCAGAAACACAATACAGACGCTGATAAACTGTACAGAAATGTGTAACCAAATTTTAAAATCATTATTCAATCAAAAGAAGTTAGCTTTTAAAATTATAACTTAAATGAATGCTAGAGAATTAGTATCAGAGGTTCTTGGGTATAAAAATAACTTGACAGTCTTTTTATGAGTTTTACATTGTCACCCTCATGGGGTTTTTGGTTTTGGGATGTTTTTTGTTGTGTGTGGTTTTTTTGGTGGTGGTAAGTTATTTTATCTCTTTTTCCTTTAAGTCATTGTATAAATAGCAGAGTCATTCAGGAAACTAGCAAGTTTTCTAAAATTCAAAACAGAACTTATCTGTTAGCAATTTTAACAGAAACTAGCCAGAGACATTGGGTGACCGAATTCCATTAAAATTAAGACATATATTAACTCTGCCTGTTAAAGTGACATCTCCATGTATGAAGAAAATAAGCTATTTCCTGCAAATTAGTCATAAAAGCAACTGGTACAGAAGACCTCAGGGATAATAAAAATTTGGGTGAGTTCGTTAAAGCACTTGAATCGGTAGATTGAAGTCCTGCCAACAAAAGATCCCCTATAAGTGATGAAGTGAAATGTTTTTGTATAACTCTGAGTTGGCAAGAATAATCCAGGCCTCGGTTCCTCTGGGACTCATTCAGCTGCGGGGTGTACTGCTTGGAGGTGAAGCGTGGGGTGGGGTGGGGGCAGGGGGGAGGGTGAAGGAGTTGAGGAGGAATATCTTCCTGGGTGCTATTCATTATACAGGATCACTGCACTGTTTTGCAGCCTGAGCATTTTTATTCTGATTTTATGTTGATTAAATCATTGGCTGAACATTAGATGCATGATGTGCCTCTTTTAATCGTTTTTGCCGTGTAACAAGCCAACCCCAGACTTAGTGGCTTACAGCAGCAGTTCATTACTTCTGACAACTCTGTATGCTAAGGAGAGGTTCTGCGGCTGTCACCGTCCTGAGCTCACTTAAGTGGATGTAATCAGAGGACAGCTGAAAAGCTGAGAAGTCCAAAACGGTCGCACGGAGGTGGGTGGAGCTGGCTGCTGGCTGAGGTATCAGCTGGGACACATGGGTCCTCTTGCTCCTCCCCCTCTCTTAAGGATCTTTATTTTATTTCTCAGGAACAACTAAAGAATGAATGAGAAGAAGGAAGGAAAAAGGGAAGCAGGGAGAGGGAAGGGAAGGGAGGAAGGAGAAAGGAGAATAGGTGAGGGAAAGGAAGAAAGAAAAAAGAGAAAAAGGACAGGAGTCCTTCCCTCTCCTCCCTCCCCCTTTTCCATCTTCTCTTTTCTTTCCTCTCCTCCACCTCCTCCTTCTCCTCCCCTGCCCCTGAAACCATGATGCAACACCCAGACGCCCTTTTAGCACCATGGCTTTCTTTACCTGCTGGAATAGTGGGCACAGAAAGCTCACAACTGAGGCCCTCTCTGGGCATAGCCCATGGCCTAAAGGAGCTGTCGCACCCAAAGCTATGCCCACCCTCCAGGGGTGCCTCATATCTAATGGCTGGTCAATGGAAGGATACAGAGATGCCTTCCTTGGTGCAATTCGGAATAACCCTGAAAGGCCATCCCAGCTCCAGAGCTTCTCATAGAACCATCTGAATCTTTTGTCTTAACAGCAACTCTTCCCCTGCCCAACTCTGCTTCTGTACTTCCTGCAAGGCTGAAAGCATCTCATCTTTGTAATTTCTATATCATAAGGATCCTGCACAGGGTCCATTATGTAACAGGCTTATCAATAAATGATCTCAAACCTATTGATATTCGATAGATGAATGTTTATAAGAAGGAAAATACATCATACATTTTGATAATGTTAGCACATAATTGATAAAAATATAGCAAAATATGAATGCATTGATTCCAGAAGCTTCCTAAAAAAGAATGGTGGAAAAAATTCTTAGAAGCACTAAAATTAATCATTCATTCCTAGGTGGAAAGAATATAGATAAATCTGAAAAAATAAACTGTTAAGCTCTCAGTCTTCTCATTTGTCAAGGGAAGTTTGAATTAGGAGACCTGGGAAAGCAATTAATATTTATCAAGCATCTCCTTGTTCCAGAATAGCTCTTAAAGCCTGAGAGATATATATTATTGTACTGATTTTACAGATGAGAAAACTGAGGGATGAAGATGTCAAATAAACTGCCAAAGTCGCATAGCTAAAAATACTCAAAACTAGATTTGAAATACAGTTCTTCTGACTTTGTACTGCACTACAAATTATAAAGAAATGTCACTGGCCTCTCTTGCTGAAAATGAATCAACTATTTTTCTTTTGATCCAACTCTAGAGGTGGGTCAAAAACAATCATCATGTAACCAAACCCCAAGTTCAGCCACCTGCTGCCATAAAGCCAAGCTCGTGAAGCAGGTGCTGATGAAAAAGGAAAAAGGTTTATTCAAGTGCTGGCATCTCAAGAAGATAGAGGAATGTTGTCCAAAGCCCATCTCCACATCTCAGTGTAGGTAGAGGTTTTTATAAGGAGGGAGAAGTAAAGCAAAACAAAAAAGATCATGGCGGGGGGGGGCGGTTAAAAGGTTCTCTACATGCAAGTCAGCACAGTCCATTCCAGTAAAGATCTCAAAACCGGTCAAGTGATGGTCTGGCGTGCGTCATCCTGGTCTTCATCATCCTGGTTCTAAAGTCATTCTGGTTCTACAGTTGAAGGTTAGGAAATCTCCTGAAACTGGGATGACTGAAGGTCAGAGTCTGCATCTTCTGAAGTTGGTTCCTAGGATTCTTATACAAACATGCCATTCATCTACAAGCTACATATTAGTCAGATTCAGCATTTTCAGAAAAAATGTGAAAAGAATGGTCGAGTGGGTTACAATTCCCGACTGTTACAATCATACACACTTATGTGTCAGTGGAAACATATTTATTAAGAACATGGATTTTTCAATGTTGGGGGTAATTTTGCAATGTCTCAATATTTAAACTTTCTAGAAACAAAATTTTATGCCTAAATGCTAGGTCTTTCTATGTTATTACTTCACTCTACATATTTGAAGTATGAACCGCCCTTCTGAAAAATATACTATTAATTTTGCTGACTAAAAGCCACCCATGACCACCTGCCAACAATTAGCATCATGTGCACTTTCCTTGTCTTCCGTGATTTAGTCAGGGAGGCAAACTGAAATCCCCAGATGCTCCTTCTGTCTGGTAAATTTCTCAATTGTAACATCCAGGAAGGACTTTTGAGGTTATGTACAATATGAGTTATCCAGAGCAATTCTTTTCCTTGTGCAAGAATTAAAACTATCATAGAAAAACAATACCACTAGTCATATTTATCATAGATCTTGTCATACCTTCAGTAATTGAAGAATAATGTGAATGTGTCACACCCAGAGGCATGCAGGAAAGTCTGGTAGAATGAAAAGCATTAATTACACATTGAAATTGTCTGGATTGGAGCAGTAACATAGAGTAGATTTTAGTTGACACTTGTTCAATTCCCAGTGATTTAATATATGAGAGTGTTTTAGGTGGATAACAGAGTGAAAATAGTATTTTTGGGGTGTGTGTGAAGAAAATATTAAGACATATGCCTAGAAGTTATACATTAGATTAATTTTTTCCAGATATATTAGTTCTTGAGTTCGCTAGTGGAGGGATCAAAAATTGATGAGTAACAACTGTCATTGAGGTTTTTGTATAGGTTATACTTCACTAATATACTGTAACTTATTTTCTTTATGGAATCACCAATTATAACATGAGCACGACAAATAGAATTGCAAGGATATTACCAATAGGTCTTATCCTATGATTTATAAACAAACTAAACTTATAATCTTTCATTTTGGAAAAGCAAAGATCTTAAATAACAATAAAGAAAGGTAAACCAGTGATGTTTATTACTTTGCAAAATATGTATTTCACCCACTCAAAGGAAATTTAATTTGCTTTCATTATTATCAGGCATTTATTCATTGAGTATGTTGGGGCTGATATCCAAAATCAGGCGTTGTTTAAAACACTGAAATTTATAGTTTAAAATTTATGGTTTTTGATGTTTCCCCATGATTAGTGTATAATTCATAGGTTCAAACAAACAAACAAAAAGGTACTATTTAAAATAGTAAAAACAGACCTCAGAAGTTTAATATATATATATATTTTAATTTGAGGTATTTTATACTTTCTATATTGTTGAAAAACTGTCAGTAAACCCATCTCTTTGAATCTACTCTCTAGGTTTTTTCATATCTCTGTATCTCTCTATCTCTGTTTCTCTCTCTTTGTGTTACATATATATGCATATATATATGCTAGTAATAAAATAAAATACATTAATTTAATTGATATTTCATGAATAAGGAGATGAAAAGATGTAGAATAACAGATTACATACAGATATCCTAATGACATGTTAGCAATACTAATATATACAAATACATGCCAATATAAGCATGTATAATGTATTAATTTAATTGGGGGGAATGTGTGTATAGGTATACTAATTGGATTACTCTCTTTTTTTGTTGTTTTTGTGCTTTTCCTAAGAATGAGCTATTTACATGAAATTGCTGTTTTAATACTAGAGAGACAGTGGGATTTGTTTGGCCTAGACCAGGCACCTGTTTAAGCATCTACTGTGAGCTAAGCACTGTCCTAGGAAATGAGATGAGCATGATAAACATTTTCTCTGGCCTGATGGGGCTTACAGTGAAGTTGGAATAGACATTAGACACTATAGTCAGGATGGTGACAGAATGTTATAAGGGAAAATAATAAAGTTTTTATGAGAATATAAAAAAGGCATTAATGTGGTGAGGGAGAGGGTCAGAGAGGCAAACTGGCCTCAAAGGAAGGGTGGGAGTCAGCCAGGTGGAAGTGAGGGGTAGGTGTTATAGGTTGAGGGGGCCACATGCGCCACAGGCCTTGTTGGATTACTCACAGGCAAGAAGGAGAAAAGAGGGTAAAGGAATTTAATTTACTTGACACTTACCATGAACCAGGTTATTGATTTTAAGACACCTGAGCCTCTGGATAATTTATTAATTTATTAAGCCAATCTGTGTCAGGTATGGGAGATGAAGAGGGAAGTGAAATATGGTCGATGTTCTGGGAGAGCTCTTAGGAAAGTAGGGCAAGGACACTTCTAAACAAGTAAAAGCAATGCAGTATTTGCCGTTGAAATAAGTTCAAGTATCTAAAAGATGCTATGGAAACGTCAAAATAGAAACCGTGCATTCTGTGAGGAGTGTCAAGGAAAACTTTGTGAAGGAGGTATTGTTCGAGCTGAGTGCAGGAGGATGCGTAAGCTTCCTCCTGGAGGCAGAAGCAGAAAGCCACTGGCAGATCTAGGCCCTCGCAAATGCAAACGCAAACGCACAGATCCGGGGAAGAACTAAACACCTGCCTGCAAAGATGGGAAGGAAAAGTGAGGCTGAAGGAGGAACCGGGAGTTGGACGAGACTGCATGTGATTTGCCGTGATTCCCGACTTATTTCATGCCTGGGGAGTAGGAAGCCAGTCGAGGCTCTAAGGTAAGGAAGTCTCACCTATTAGTGTTTTCTGAAGAACCCAGAGGGCATTGGTCCTATCGAAGGGGTAACTGGAAAGGCTGAACTAAGGCAATGGCTTTGGGAAATAAGGGTCCTTCCTTCTAGACAGAGAGCAGTTAATTTTCAAAATAAGGTAGAATTAAAGAAAAATACTATTTTTATAACAGTATAAGAAGGAAGAAGCAATGTGAGTAAATTTTTTAAATCTTTTATTTTTTTCCAAAGAATGAAAAGTGCTATAAGCCAATGAAATACACAGTTAAAAAGTACAATTTTAACATAGTAAATGTGATGCATCTGTGATTCTTTATAACAAAATGGTCAAATCCTTAAAAGATATAACATAAGCATCTATAAATCTTAGCAGTGCTGTGCATTTTAAAAACAAAAACAAAGTGATGAGTTTATATTCAAATAGCTCACATATATTTTCAAAAATATCAGAGTACAGATCATTAAGATTGCCTTATTCTTAAGAAAACTAAAATAATGTATTTATACAAAAACTAGAAATAAGGAGTTTACCTAAGCAAATATTTAGTGATTAAAATCCTAGTACTCCTAATAAAATAGTTAATAAATACAATATAAAAGTCAAAGCTTAATGAGTAGGTCATGACATTATGCCATACTAAGAAGACATCAAATGTCTAAAGGTGTAGGAAAATAATATATTACTCCTTATAGAATTTAAACATTTCAAAATTCTAAATAAGGGAATATATTCTACATGCATAGCTGTATGATGTGCCCAGCTTTCCAACGCAATATAACTGAAACAGGATCCCAGGGTAAAGAGTAGGGAAATTCTCTAAGCTACTCCTCAAGAAATAATACTAAAATAACTACAATTTCATGGGAAGGGAGGGGTAACAGTTTCTCTTCATATATAGCATTCCAAAAAAATATCAGTCACCTATTAAACCCACAGCCTTTTCAGTAACGTTCTAGGGAACATATTCTAGAAAGAAACTAGTCACCTTGAAAGAATAACCACCAGTGAGTGATTTCTGACTCACTGTTTAGTCAATTACCAAAGGTTTCAATAGCACAGCAGATAAAATAGCAGCAATTAAGTAGCAGTAAATACTATGTAACACACTTCGTAAGCTGAGCAGAAAGCCGCCGGGCAACCCTAGGTCCCTTCTCCCAGGCATCTCCCAGTGGAGAATTCAGGAGGAACCCCAACGCCTCGGAGAAAACCGGCCTCTGCGTTTCGTCTCCGCTGGGACAGAGACCCCAGAAAACTGCTCCGCTGCAGAACTGGGCAGTTTTTCCAGGGCACGATCCTTTCCCTTAGTTTTTCTGCTTTCCACTGTTGAGAAAAAAAATTACATCCGTTTAACCAAATTTCCACACTCCTGTGCACACCAACTCGTTTTCAAACCACCGAGCTTAAGATCAGTAAAGAGCGGAGGGCGGGCTCGGGACTATACTCGCAAACCCGTGCGCCTTAGTCACGGGTCCCGGGGAAGATGGGTGCTCAAGGCCTTCCCCGGACGTTCTGAACAGCTTTCCCTTGGGTCCTGAGCAACCTTTTTTAAAGAATGGGCTGGAGGTGGTAGCCGGGCCCACGCACGGAATCAAGGGCCTTGGCTCCACTCCAAGGGAGGTGAAGCCCGGGAAGATCAAAGTCGCAGGTACCTGTCCAGCATTTTCTGGATGATTTTCTTGATCAAAGGCGCTTCAGTGTCCAGACACACTTGCTTCCCGTTCTTCAAGGTGGCTCTGCGGGAGAAAAGAAAGGAGATGCAGGCGCGCTGGCCTCGGGTGCGACCCAGGCCCGGCCGGGCGCACACTCACATCATCTCCACCCTGGGGCACTGCGGCCCGGCGGGGACCATCTCCAGGCTGCCGATCATTTTGGGGTGGACCTTGGGCGTGAGGGTGAGGCACACGCAGCGCAGCTCTCCGGCTACCACGACCGCGGAGGGACCGGCTGCGGCGAAAGGGAGACAGTTAGAGGCGGGCGCGGGAAGCGCCCCCGGCAGCGCGCGCGGGACCCTGCGCGCCCCGGCTGCGGGGCGGGGGCGGGGGCGAGGGCGGGGGCGGCCCGCGGGCCGGGAGCGCTCACCGCGGGCCCCGGGCGCCGTCAGCAGCAGCAGCAGCAGCGCGAGCAGAGCGCGCAGCCGCCCCGCAGGGCTGGGGACGCGGGCGGCGCTTCCTGGCGGGGGACTCATGGCGGCGGAGAGGCGGCGGGCTCGGCGAGGAGGAGGCGCGGGGTGAAGGTCCGGGCGCTGTGCAGGCCCCGGGCCCGCGCATCCCTTATATCGGCCTTCGCCCCTTGCTCGGGCAGGAAGCTCGGCCGTGGGATGCTCGGGAAATTCCCTGCCGGCGGGGGGGCGGGGGGCGGGAGGAGGCGCCCGGGTCCGGAGCGCGCGGGCGCGGGCGGGGCTGGGGGGCTGCTCCCGCGGGGGGTGGGGCAGTTCTGCGGGGTGTCATCCTCGGGCAGCTTCTGGGGAACAGAGCGCCCTCGGAGGTGCCCCATCTCCATCCAAAGGGGAAGACTGGAACCAAAGCAGCGGGAGGTCTGACTCTGGAAAAGTTTATGGTCTTCCTAATCCCTGATATGTTGTTGTTGTTGTTGTTATTATTATTATTATTACCCAAGAAGTAGGGGCCGCGATTGGGGCCGGCTGCACCGGGAGCCTGCTCTGCTCCTTGCAGGGGGCGGTCTGGGTTTCACACGTTGGTTCATGACCCTTTGAACCTCTGTAGAAGCCCAGACGGTGCGGTGGAAATGCCTGCGCTCCCTCTGCACGTCCGCGGCGGGAACAGGCTCCCAAGCCGGCCGGCGGCTGGAACCCGACCCTGTAACTCTGCAGCCTGGCCCCTGCGCCCTGGAGACCCGGCCCTGCTCCCCCCGACGGCGCTGTGGACTGGGGGCCCAGCCTGCCCCCTGCGCCCTGGAGACCCGGCCCTGCTCCCCCCGACGGCGCTGCGGACGGGGGCCCAGCCTGCCCCCTGCGCCCCGGAGACGCGGCCCTGCTCCCGCGCCCGGTGCCTGCGGACGGGGGGCCCAGCCTGGCCCCTGCGCCCCTGCGCCCTGGAGACCCGGCCCTGCTCCCCCCGACGGCGCTGCGGACGGGACCCAGCCTGCCCCCTGCGCCCTAGAGACCGGCCCTGCTCCCCCCGACGGCGCTGCGGACGGGACCCAGCCTGCCCCCTGCGCCCTAGAGACCGGCCCTGCTCCCCCCGACGGCGCTGCGGACGGGACCCAGCCTGCCCCCTGCGCCCTAGAGACCGGCCCTGCTCCCCCCGACGGCGCTGCGGACGGGACCCAGCCTGACCCCTGAGCCCCGGAGACGCGGCCCTGCTCCCCCCGACGGCGCTGCGGACGGGGGCCCAGCCTGCCCCCTGCGCCCCGGAGACGCGGCCCTGCTCCCGCGCCCGGTGCCTGCGGACGGGGGGCCCAGCCTGCCCTCGCCGGGGCTCCTCCGCCGGGGTCACTGGCCCAGCCCGGAGAGGCTGCGGGCTGACGGGGTCAGGGGCCCATGGGGAAGTCTGCCCTAGAGATTGGAATCCTTTCTGTAGCAAGACGGCACCCACTCCGGCTTCACTCAGACAGCAACATGGAAGGGGAGGGTGACTCACACAAGCCTCTGGAACCATTTACCTTCCTGATCACTGTTGTGACCATGGCCATGTCAACAGGCCGGCTCTGGTCTGCAGCGAGCCCAGAGCTGCCCCCTAAATTTGAGGGGTGAAGAACACCCAGATTTCTCTGCCTCCCCTTTCTCTCTCTGTTATCTGTGGGAGCAGTTAGAACCCTGAAGTTTTAATAGCCAGGCCTTTTACATGTCTAAATCCACGGCCTGCATAGCTATCATATTAGAGTAGCATGTTGACCTTATTTCATGAAAATCTAACTAGATACTCTCTTGGATTGTTCTCAAGGCCCTTGTCCTCACAGTGGGTCCGCAAAGGCAATCGGTGAACGTAATAGCAATCGGAAACCAGTCATGGAACAAAAGTCCCTTCCTTGTCTCCCATGACCTGGGGAATTTTATTAAACTCCACTCATCTTCTTGGCAGGACATCACCTCCATTGGGGAGCAAGGAGGAGGTGTCAGAGGCTTTCAGAACACTTAGGCTGGAAGGAAACAAGACATTCTCTAGTCGAGGAAGGCTGAGAGCTTTGGTCTCACTTTGTGGGAAGCTGAATGGGAAGGTCTCTTTCCTGCACAGCTTCCCGATACAATCAGCATCATACCTGACTCAGCTCATGCAATCTTTCATCCTTCTGGGGAGTGAAAATCTAGAAAAACAGCCTACAGACTTATTATATTGACTTTTTACAGATTAGCATGCATCTAAAGACAAAAGATAAACTTCACTAATGTGGATAAGATAAGACTTCAAAATGTGACTAAAAATCTTGGACAATTAAATTCAACTTAACCATAGGGGATAAACCACAGTATAATAAGATTTTGTGGTGGGAAAAAGTTTGATGACATAGGTTATTGAATTTTTATGTGTGTGAATGTGTGTTCAGGTGAGTTCCAAATAACCTATTTTAAATATAAGTGAACATATGAATTAGTTTTGGCACTAAATGTTAAGATCAGAGATGGATCGTGAGATGTGATTTCCAGTTCCTCTTCACACTCATAGATGTCATGCTTCACCTCATAGCCACTCTGCACAAACTTAATGTGCATTGTTTGCAGAATATAAAGAAAAAATATTTTTCCGGCTGGCAAGCACGTAATAAAAAAATCCCCACTAGAAGCGGGCTGTCGCATTGCCCAACCTAATCAGGAAGCACTTTGTAACTGAACCTGGGTTCTCATTGAAATCATTTTGGCCCATGGCCCATGTCTGGCTCCTGCCTAGGCATCTCTGATGTGGGTCTTGTGCAAAGACAGATAAGACTGTGGATGGTCCAAGACTCCCTGCAGTTGAGAATGACAGCACCGAGTGCCATAGGAGGCAGAGCTATTGCAAAGTAATTGCTTCTATATCACCAATTTAAAGGGAAGCCAGCTGCCTGACCCGCACTGTGTCCAGGTAATAGGAAAGGTACAGTGATAGTTTTGTACCAAGCTATAATAAAATAATCCATAAAGTGACACTGATACCTGGGCAGCCTGAAGTGATTTACTGTTTATCAAAGCAATCAAATTTTAGTCAATACCACAGTAATATAATAGGAATTAAAACATTCTTAATGGTTTGCAGCTTCTCAAACATTTCATGCTTATTTTCTTTTAAGGCACATATTGACTCCTTTTGGAAGATAAGAAACATTCTCCCATCCTCGTTTTTCAGCTAGAGAAAGGAAGGCTGAAGAAAGAGTTAAGAAGTAGGAAATCCAGGATTGTAAGTCAAGCACTACAGAATCTGCCACAAGAAATTTTTAATGGTTTCCAGATTACAAACCACTTTCTTCACAGTCACTGGCAAACATCCATCCCACCACGCTCCACATCTGGTTAACCACTTTACTTGTGTTGCCTAACGATCATATTTTAAATTGTTGAAATCCTCAGTCTCTCTACTCCTGGCCTTTGAGGTTGCAATGATGTCAAAAGTCCAAGAGCCATCCAGGTTAACCAGCCTGAAACTGTTACCTGCTTTTTAAATGCCTCTCCTCCAGATTAGTGCAAAGTCCTGTCTTCTCGGAGGAGGTTTATTCTGACAAAGCCAATTGAAATAGATTGCTTCTACCTTTGATCTTTGAACATGAATGTACTTGTAATAGCTATCTAATGAAGCAGAGTTTAATTGTTACTTAATTCTGCTTTTGTTTCCCTCAAGTCTGCTATAAACTCTTTAAAGTCAGCGGTGGTATGTTGTATTTTCCACATAACCTCCCATGAATTTCAAGTTCAGTGGCGAGCAGTCTATGAACACTTGATGACAGATGATGATAACATTTATTTGGCAGTGTTCTTTAAGCTACAAGTGATTCTTAAGGAGGAAAGAATGAGGCTGTTTACTGTTAATAATCATTTGACCTCCATTTGTTTTTGTTTTTTAAATTTTATTATTGTTTAAAATATTACAGATGTCCCTTTTTCTCCCCAATGACCCGTTCCACCCCGTTCCTTCCCCCTCCCCAGTCCCTCTCCCCACCATTGTCCGTGTCCTTGGGTTGCGCATATATGCATATAAATTCTTTGGTTACTCTCTCCCCCTCCACCCACCCGCCCTCCTCCATCCCTCTGACATTCGTCAGTCTCATCCATGCTTCCATGTCATTGAATCTATTCTGTTCATCAGTTTATTAAGTTCTTTAGATTCCACGTATAAGCGAGACCATGTGATGTTTGTCTTTCTCTGCCCAGCTTATTTCACTTAGCATAATTTTCTCCAGGTCCATCCACACTGTCCCAAAGGGTATTTGGAATTGGTTTTCTCCTATGTTGGAAACTGTTTCTTGGTTACTCTTAGCACCAGTTCAAATCATGTTTTCAGTCTTTAAATCTGAACTATTAAAAAAATGTTCAGAAACCAGAAGAATATTTGATATTTCAAAACAATTATACAACTACAGTGTCAACCAAATTATATATTTTCTTTGACTTAAAGATTAGTGAAAATAAATGACAAGGGAAAATTCTGATTGACTTACACTGTGCTGAATGTTAACAGTGTGGAAATATTATTCTAAATTTGTCTCTTCTAACAAATCAGAACGGCCTTTGATTATGTGTTCAGTGTACGACCTCAGCCTTTAAAAATATTTTTCTATGTTTCTATTTCCCTTTACGTCTACTACTTTTTACATTACATTTAAGAAATGCTACATGATTGCAGTAGTTAAAGATGTAGATGTATCATTATCAGGTTAAGCATGTCAAGAATATCAGCATAAGAATTTATCAATCAATGTTTAAGTGGAGGGTGGAATTACTTGCTTGCATAAGAAAAAGAAAAAGTCATAGATTTACTGGGGTTAACTTTGAGGTATCAGTGCAGTCTGTCTCCTCCCACATCGGGCCTGGCAGTCCAATGAAGAGGCATCGTTGTTAGATGATAATTTTGCTTCAGAATTGCCCAGATTTACTGTGAAGTGTCAGGAACATATCCCCCCCTTTTGTCCATGATATACTTTTCCCTGCCCATTTCAGAATAAACCTGTTTGAAAAAGAAGTAAATAGATGAATCTTGATTGAGTCCAAACTGAGCTGGGCTCCAAGCAACCACAGGCGGGCTTTTCCTTGCCGCCTCCTGGGTGGCCGGGGTAGCTAGCTCTCTCTTACTCAGCTGGGTACACCTGCGACAGTTTCTGCCGACAAGAGGGGACACATGGGGGGGCGATGAGAATTAAAGTTTTGAGTGCTTCAGAAGGCCTTGGGTTTCTCAGAAATAGGGAGCATGCATTGCTTTCTTCAGAAATTTGGTCTGGGCTAAGCAATTTATTGTTGGTAATGGTGGTTGGGTTAAAAAAAAAAAAGTCTTTGGGCTCTTTTTTATTCTATTTTTCAATTACAGTTTGCATTCACTATTATTCTGTATGTACAGCATAGTGGTTAGACGATTAATACTTTACCGATTGGACCCCTGCTATTTCAAACACCCATCTGGCTCCATACATAGTTATTACAATATTGTTGACTATATCCCCTATGCTGTAATTTACATCTCCGTGATTATTTTTAAATAACTTTTTTGAGAAGTCCTTGGTGTGTTACTGCAGAGGTCCTTAATGGAAGTTAGAATTCTAACACTGTGTTTAATAACGGTCATTTACTAAATTGTTTTTAGATACCACTAAACTTCACATCACTTTTTAGAATAATATCCACTTTTGCATGAACTCAAAATATCTTTCATTTTTATTAGAACCTCATTGATAGCTGTTGTCATAGAAGTAATTGTTATGTATTTCTATGTGTGATTTATATACTTTCTAGATCATCAAAACCCTTTTTACTTCCCTTGTCACTACTTGAATAACTAGTACACACGAACACACACACCCAACCACCACTACCAACAATAACAGCAATAATGCTATGGTCTAAATATTTGTGTCCCCCCAAAAAAATTCTTACTGAATTCATAATACCCACTATGATTGTACTAGGAGGTGCCGCTCACGGGCGGGATTAGTGTTATGAAAGAGGCCCCGTGGAGCTCCCTCGCCCGTCACCACGTGAGGACACGCAGCAGGAGCGCACTGCCTGTGAACCGGGAAGCAGGCTCCGACGGGACACTTCGTCTGCCAGCACCTTGGCCGTGGACCTCCCAGTGGCCAGAACTGTGAGAAAGACGTTTTTGTTGTTTATAAGTCACCAGTCTATGATATTTTGTTATATCGGCCTGAATGGCCTAAGACAAACAATAACATTTACAAAACAAAGATAGAAAGAGAAAAATAAGACTAGAATATAGTTCCATAGTTGATTTCTTGCCATAATTTTTTTCATAAATCTGACTATAAATTTCCACTTAATAGTCACTTTTATGCATTTTGAAATACTTCTACAAGAATGAGAAATTAGTATATTGGTCCCCCTGTCATTAGAGATGTTACAGTGCCAAACCAAGTCATAAAATCTTAGAAATTCTGGCTAATGATGGACTATGACTACCTTACTAACCAGTTGGAATTTTAAAGCACGACTCCCCCTGGAGAATAAATTGACCAAGCCACTTTACACAATGTTTTGCTTTGAATAATTTTGGTTTCCAAAAATAAGCATTAGTATATCAGACTGGAAATCATTTTCTTCTGAACAGAATGTCCCTTGGGAACAGCTTTTATTTCCCCCTAATTTAAACTCATGAACCAGATTGGTGAGTGTTATGACAAAGGAATATATCATATGCTGTTGATTTGTATGACTTCCTCATATATTTTGGATATTAACTCCTTATCTGATATATGGTTTGCAAATATTTTCTCTCATTCCATAAGCTGCCATTCAATAGGTTAATTTTGTTGATTGTTTTAGAGTTTTATACATAAAAGATTATTTAATCTGCAAAATCTTTTCAATTTTTATTTCCTTTTACTTGTCTTATCTCACTGGTTAAAGCCTCCAGCATAATGTAAGGTTGAAATAGTGAGAATGGACATAATTATCTTGTTTCCATTTAAGTAGATGAAGTTGGTTGATAGTGTTCAAAACATCTGTGTATTAAGTGATAGTTTTATACTTCTATCAATTTCTGAGTAAGTGGTGTTAAAATCTTTGTAATGCAAGATATGCTTATAATCAGTTTTGTTTCGTGTTATTTAAAGCTGTGTAATTAGGCACATGCATATTTTGAAATAGTATGTTTTCTTGATAACTTGACCCTTTATCATTATGAAGTGTTCATCTTTATCTCTGATATTTTTGTGTAAAAAACCTCTTTTCTTGAAGTCTATTTTGTCTAATAATAAGGCCACTTTAGTGGTTTTTGTTTTCAAATTATATTTTTAGTATTTTGTACCTATGTTCTACTTCTTATGTGTGTTAATTTTTTTCATTTTGAATATTGCACTTTTTAGTTCTAAAATTTCCATTTTCTTATTAATATGCCTCATCTATTCATTCATTATTATTACATTATCCTTTAAATCCTTGAAAATATTCATAATAAGTGCTCTAAAATTCTTGTCTGTCAATTTCAACATCTGATTCCCTGGGTTTAATTTGAATGGCCTCTTTTTTTTTCTTTCTTTTGAGTTACACTTTCCTACTTTTTCATATGTCTAGTGATATTTGATTGTATGCATAACGTTGTATATGCAATCTTGTCAGCAGCTGGAATAATGTTGTTTTCTTTTAAAGGGTATTGACTTTAGTTCTGTAAAGTATTATATTACTGGCAGATTATTTTGGTTCTTGAAGAATGAGTTATTTTTCCATTTGGTTTTGAATTTAATCCTAGGGTATGTTCTTTACTTATAGAGCATACATTATAGGTTTTTAAATCTCACCTGAATCCTGGGGCTATTCTGCAAGGTCTCTTTTCAGGCCAGAACTGCAACATTCCTAGGACTGTATGACCTCTGGTGTCACTATCCAGCTCTCAGTCACATAGCAGGCCGTATTTTCTAAGCCTCACAGAATCTCACCCTGTACGTGAATTGCCCAGTCTTTGGCCAGGAAACTGCATAATTCCTCTGCAGTACTCCATTTCCCAGCACTCCATCCCACCAATTGCAGCTCCCTCAGGAGTCCATTCTGCTTGAGCTCTGTTTGGGTTCCTCCTCTTTATAGGTTAAAGATCCCCTAGGGCGGGATGTCAGAATTATTGAGAGGCTTATATCATGTGTTTTCCTTCTCTTGGGTATCAGGTTTTTTGGTTGTCTATTGTGCAATGCCTGGAAGCCATTACCTAATACATTTTCTCTAGTTTTTAATTGTTTTTGGCAGACAGGTAAGTTTAGTAACAGTCACTCCATCATAGCCAGGAAAGGAAGGCCTAGAAAACTTTTCATAAAGTATAAAAAGCTAAACAGTATAAAATATTACTGGGAATATTACTATGTGTTAGAAAAAGTTAAATAAGATGTGTCAGGGAGAATCCTACAGAGCAACTTTATGGGTCCAGAAGTTAATTTCATTCACTCATCTGAGGGTGTGCTTAAACATTACTTCTTTTTTGTCCATTGTAGCTTTTTTTGTCTCTCAAATCTCTGCCCCTGCTTCTAGGAGAAATGTCTCATATCCTTGCATTAAAATTTGGTAACTTGAGTGCTGTCACTGGCACATGTAGTTTTCATTATATGGACAACTGAGCTCATTTCATTTTTTATTCCTATATATTGTGCATCGATATTATGCCACACCATGTCATGACTAAGGGTGAAGTTCTGGCACAGTCAGCAATTTTACGCTTGGTCAGGAGGTCTCAAATTCCTTAACTGTACAGGGTACACATACTGGGTCACACTGAAGACTGTCTTGTTGCGCTTGGATCTACATGAAATGGCCCGTGCGTCCCTACTGGCTGCAGCAATGCCCAGTTTGGATGCTTCCTTTCTATTTTTAGATTTTGAAATTTCTCCCTTCATTTAGCAACATATTAAATGAATTATTTAGAATCTCTGCGCCAAATAAGATGTTTATAGGCAACCAATAACTCTTAGCCAAATCTCAAAAACAAACACATAAACCAAAACAAGGAACAAAGCCCGTGGCAGCACCGCTAGGGCATTTGGGGCCTCACGGGTGAGTGTGTGCGTGTTTGCAGCCGCGTCACCATCGCGTGCTCGGGGCCAGGGAAACGTCCAGTTAGTTTCTACTTACCTCCGCTGTAGTACGTGTTCAGGCTTTCCTTTGTATGCTATCACTGAACCTCTCAGAGGATTTCATTTCCTATTTTGAGGAGATTATATACAGAACGGACATTGAAAAATGGGTTGTCCATATGGCATATTTTAGAAAGGGGGTTAGCAAAATTTAGATGACGAGGCAGTCATGATTGCTTCTTGATGTTCAGTGAATGGCATGCTGAATGCTACTAAGGGTAGGTCTTCAATGAGAGCAGGAAAAAGTAAAATAATATTGTTAGAATAAAAGATAATACTTCTGGGGGCAAAATTCGTTGTGTTTTATCCATCTAAAATTTGGGTTTTCTAGAATTTTTTATTCTTCTCAAGTGCTTTTCTCTAGTCCTTTCTGTCCTGTTTTGCTCAAATTCTTTCATTGTAATTTTTTTTAAGAACATTGTTTTGCTAAAAGTGGTTTTCGGCATCCTTTCACCATCACCTGACTTATAGTACATGCTGAAATTACAATCAGTAACATTACCAAATACCTTTGTCACTATAAAAAAAAGTGAAAAGGCAGTCCACATAAGAAAATATTTATAAATTATATATCTAGTATGCAGAATATATAAATAACTCTTAGAACTCAATAATAGAAAGACAAATAACCCAATTAAAATGAACAGAGTATTGGAATTTATATTTCTTCAAAGAAGATACACAGTGGCCAATGAGTATATGAAAAAAAAAAAAAAATGTCCGCATCATTACTACTTTAGAAAAATGCAGTAAAAATTAAAAAACCACAAAGAGATACCATACCGCTTTATATCCACTCTGATGGCTATAATCAAAAAGTCAGATAACACTGAGTGTTGTAAAGATGTGGAATAAGAATGCTTATACATTGCTGGTGGGAATAAAAATAGGGCAGCAGTTTTGCAAAAGCATTTAGGAATTCCTTAAAATTTAAATATAGAGTTGTTATATTACCCAGCAGTCCCACTCTTAGGTATATAACCAAGAGAGTTAAAAATATATGTCCACACAAAAACTTTTCTGTGAATATTCATTACGGTAGAACCAGCCCAGATGTCTACCAACTTACAAATCGATAAACAAAATGTGGTATATCTGCATATTAAAATATCATTCAGCTATAGAAAGTACCCAATTTCTGCTATAACATGAGGGGACTTGGAAAACATTATGCTAAGTGAAAGAAACCAGACACAAAAGCTACATATTGCATGATTCCATTTATATAAAATGTCCAGAATAGGCAAATCCATAGGAACAAAGAGAATAGTGGCTCTTGGGGCTGGGCTAAGGGAGCAGTGAGGAGGGATTTCTAAGGGGTATGGAATTCCTTTCTTGGGATGATGAAATGTTCTAGAATTAGTGTGATGGTTGCACAACTTTGTGAACATATTGAAAACCACTGAAATGGATGCTTTAAAAGGTTGAATTTTATTGCCATATGAAGTATATCCCAATGAAAAAAATTCTTGGGCCCTTTCCTGGAACTATTAATTCAGAACTGAGGATGGGGGTTACTAGGAATCTGTGTTTTAACAAGCTCATCACAAGATTCTTGTGCAAATTATTTTTGAGAAGCACTCTTATAAACCATTAAATAATAGTAATAATAAAAGACTAGGTGACTAGGGCTTAGAATGGCCTCTCTGACCTCTCTCGCATCATGGATTCAGTGTATACCTTTATAGAGCTTCATAATAATGAAATATTTTTCAAAAATCTATAATAATACAAATAACAATAATCATGGCAACCATACTTGCCAAGCAGGTTTTTTAAATCACATGATTATTCAGATTACATCATCTCATGTTCTCAGAATTCTTTCTGTTGACTCAATGCCTCATAGAAGCTTTTGTTTTTTCTTGATCAGCTCTTTCTCTTGTTCCCTTCAGCAAGAGTTTTGCACTTTTTCAGTCCTGGTCTCTTCAACCGCTCACTCTCTCTCTCCGGTAGTAATATCCTTAGTTTATGTCTCCCTGTCTTGAGACTTTTCTATATTTGTGCCTGGCTTTGTCTACTTCCATTGTGCTAAGAGCTCAAGATACAGTGATAAGCAGGGACATGGATTTATAATCTAGTGGAAGAGATCAAAACACAACAGAAAGAGAAACAAAGTAGAGATTTCGATAAATGCTATCAAAAAGGAATATTAATTTCATAATTTCATAAAAAGTCACATGGACTAGGAATGCTTGCATAAGAATAATGGTCATTGATGAGGTGGCATTTTAAGCTGATAACAGAAACATAAAAATGACACAGCCCTACAAAGAGCTCAGAGAAGAGGTCTCCAAGGAGAAAGAACAATAAGGGCAGGAGCTGGAAAGAGCTTGTGTTTTAATAAGTAAAAGAAGGCTGGTGATGGCTGGAATTTATCAGTGTTCCTTGACATACAATAGGATTATGTCCTGATAAACCCAATGTAAGGTGAAAATGTTGTAAGTCAAAAATGCGTTTAGTACACCTAACCTACCAAACACCATAGTTTAACCTAGCCTACCTTAAATGTGCTCAGAACACTTACTTTAGATGACAGTTGGGCAATTACCTTGAGTTTCATCTCAAGACTAATTACCTTTCGTTTCATCTTACCAGAGGCAGGAGACACACAGATAGGCATTTTGTGGACACGATGGGATGCAGAAACAAAAAAACCCACAATGGCCGAAAAACCTGACAACACAACACAGCACAGAGAATCTGTCGTTTATCCTCACGATCAGGTCCTGGACTGGGAGCTGCGGCTCACTGCTGCTGCCCATTAACACGAGAGAGTAGGGTACCACGTCACCAGCTTGCCAAAAGATCAACTTCAAAATTTGACGTACAGTTTCTACTGTATGCATATTGCTTTTGCACCATCATAAATCATAAGTCAAACCATTGTAAGTGGAGGATGGTCTATAGTTAGAAAGGGGGGTAGTGATATCAGTGAGGGTGGATAAATAAATAAGAGCCAGGTCATACAGAAATTTCTAGGCCAAGGTGCAGAGTTTATATTTTATTTTATTTCTAATGAAAATCCCTTGGAGGATTTTATGTTGCAAGAAGATGTGATCTGTTTTATGTTAAAAACAAAACAAAATAAAAGCAAAAACCTCTGACTTCTGCATGGACCTATAATAGTGTACAACTTGGAAACAGAAGCACAAGTTAGAAGGCAATTCTAACAGTTTAGGGGAAAGGTAGGCAAACTATCATCTATGGGCCTGGCACATGTTTTTGTAAATAAAGTTCTGTTGAAACACAGCTAATGATGATTGCCTGTGGTTGTTCTCATGCAGCAATGGCAGTATTGAATAATTGTGACAGGGACCATTTAGCCTGCAAAGCAAAAATATATAGTATCCGATCCTTTACAGAAAAAGTTTATTAAGTGCTGGTGTAGACGAGAAATATGATGGGTGGACTAGAATGATATCTAATGGAGATGTAGAGATATCTGAAGATTATGAATAAACTTTTTAGATGAGACCTTTAGAACATACTAATGGATTGGATACAGGCAATGGAAAATTTAATAATTGTTTCTAGGTGCTTGATGGAAACAACTGAGTGTATGGTGATGCCATTTATTGAGATGTAAAAGACCGGGGAAAGAACATGTTTAGATGGTAATGAAATTAAGAATTCTTGTTTAGACATATGAAGTTCATATGCTTGTGAAATATCCAAGTGGAAATGTCAATGAAGTTGTATATGAACTCAGGGAAGTGGCCTGAGGGACATCAGCATAGAGAATTGTTTATCCAATACACCTAGTGAGAACCTAAAAAGAAATCATGGCCTAGAACAGTGCCTTGAGGACTCCAATATTTAGTGGTCTCCAGTCTCACAGTATTTGTCCTCATGTTTAAGTCCTTTCCTTATTTCTGCTTTACTGATCTCGTCTCATCTTCTCCAGTATCTGGCTAAGTACTGCTTACTGATTTTATATCTTTCTTATAATAGCTCTACAAGCAAATGCTATTATTCTTTGTATACATATAAGAAAAAAAGTTCCAGAAAGTTTCATCAACTTGCTACAGGTCTTGTTATCAGGAGAGTTTCTGATTTCAAGGCCCGTGATCTTTTCCCTATGCCACGTTGCTTCCCAAAGAAAGTCTTCATGCCATACTTGGTAGGAGTAGGCTAGGGGGTGACGACAGCTTACACTTCTTACTGCTGGTCACTCTCTCTTGGGTGCAGTCTGCTCCACATTATATATATAAGCTTCATAAAATGACACTTTCGCCCATCCAGGCGTGGCTCAGCAGTTGAGCTTCGATCTAGGGTCCAGGCGATGGGGGTTCGATCCCCGGTCAGTGCACATGCCTGGGTTGCGGGCTCCATCCCCAGTGGGGTGCATGCAGGCAGCAACCAATCAATGACTCTCATCATCGATGTTTCTATCTCTCTCCCTCCCTTTTCCTCTCTCTGAAATCAATAAAGATATATTTTTAAAAAAATATTCTGAGATATTTTTCTTTTTAAATGACACTTTCCAGAGATATACTCAAGGAGATTTCACACAGCCTCTCATATGATCCTAACATCTTGCTGAAGACAATGATTTCATTAGTTAAAAATAACAATTTAAGTAGAAAAGACATGTATTTAGAAGATACCAGGAGGCTCACAAATTTCCAGCAGGGCCAGAGAGTCATCATCGAGAACAATATCCAAAATCAGGCAGAACCAGGCTGGTGCAGTCAACACAAGCTCCCCTCGATGGTCATGGTCACCACAGTTTGCAGCTGAAACAAGATATATCCACCATCACAGCCACTACCCATTTCTTTTTTTTTTTTTTCTTTTTAAAATATATCTTTATTGATTTCAGAGAGAGGAAAGGAGAGGGAGAGAGAAAGACAGAAACATCAATGATGACAGAGGCATTGATCGAGCCCGCAACCCGGGCATGTGCCCTGACCAGGAATCGAACCCCGATCGCATGAATCTTAGGTCAATGCTCAACCTCTGAGCCACGCCCGGCTGGGCCCCATTTCTTGTGTTACCCTTCCTCCTCTAGATGGGCCATAACACAAACCATCTTCTTCTTTAAATGCTGAAACCTCTCAGGGACTTTTGATAACATCTCCTGAGGCATCTATTTCAATGCATGAGAAACCCTACTGCTATTACCAAGTATCTGTTGGTACCTACTAATAGCATCTCCATTATAAACACTAATTTTGTAGCAAGCCACAAAATTCGTCTTGCCTGCCATGGGAGCCAGCTTTCAGACTAGCCTTAGATAGACAATTAAGAGTATCATACTCAACAGACATTCACATGCTTTTTTCTCCAGAATTCTTTTTCAATTTGAGAGGCATTTGAATTTGGGATTCTATAAAAACTCTCTGGCCAAATGTTAGTCAACAAGTTTAGAACAGATAGTTTATTTAGATCTATAATCACTAGCAAATCAATTATCTAAGATTTCTTCTAGTACCCCATGAGCCATTTAACATTTTAATGTCTTGTTTCCCTTGGGAATATCCAACATTCATTTTATTTATCAAAAGTACAGCAACCACAGCCATGAATTCCCTGTCAATATATTCTGCTATCTTTAGGTAATTAAGCTTTTTTCAGTTAAAAGCTATTTGTACTCAGTTCATAGGGTCTTCTAAAAAGATACTCAAAAGAAAAAGTAGCCGTTATTTCCTTTTCTCCTTACCTCTAGTTTCTAGTAGTCACTGTGATTCAAGTTCACTAGACTACTCTTGTGATAATGTACCAGGACCTTAGAGAGGATAAAATAGTCCTGCCAATGTCACTACTACTATGGTTCACGTTGCATCCCATGCAATATAGCATCCATGCCCGTTACTTTAATATTGCTAAATTTTTTTCAGAGAATTTCAACCTCTTTGTCACATACCTTAGGTTGAAAAAGCCCCAGGACTCAAACCACAAAGACTTATTTTGCTAAATAATTTATTAATGCATTTATTCCACAGATGCGATTGATCACTGACTTTGTACGATGGGGAAGGCTATTCTCTCATAACATTAAGCAATGAGAGGGGCAGGTAATAATCAGAAAAGTTCTTTAAAATTATCCTTCCTTCTATCCTCAGTTTATTCTCTAACTGATAGGAGCTTATAGGTTAGAGAATTGACTCTAGTGCTTCAGAATCTAGTTTGTCTCATGAAGTAACTAACGCTCTGTACCACATCTGTCTCTATGGCCTTTCCCTGACTGGTTCTGTGAGGTTTTGTCTGTTTTAGTTCAAAACAGTGGTTCTCTCAGGTGGGTAACTAAGCTGCCTCATGGTGGTAGCAGAGACAAGTATGCCACTGCGACCTGTGTCTTCCAAGGACTGAGGATGTGTAGGGAAGAAATGCTGGTTGCCCATAACCCCAAGGCTTTTCATGTGGACGGCATGACCTCAACATGCTCTCACGACCTCAGTGCCTGTAACCAAGGCACTGGCTGAGTCCCAGGGCTCCTTTGTGTTCTCATTTTGTCTCTCTTTTAAGCCTCTAATACCACTTTCCTCTCTTGCATCTTCCAAATTCTAATTCCTACCACTGAAAATTAGGGTGATGGGGTGGCCACTAAACATTCTCCGTTCACCTTGGCCTCCCCAGAAGCATTTAGCTGCAGCTGACCTCTGTTCTAAGTGAACTTAATGTGCCAGCATCTGCGCTATTGCTCCTCTCAACTCTGCTCAGAGATAGCTTCTTCGGCATCAACACGTAAGAAGTTTCTATTTTCCCCTACATTTTGGTGGATTAAGGGACTTAACATACATGTCACTTCTTTTCCATCCATTTCTTTTCCCTTCCCTTTCCTTTCCTCTCTTCTCTATATTCCAAATATCCATTCAATAGTCGTTAACCTTAAGACCACAGTATTGGAGGTATTGATAATCTTTGGTCAATGAGCAACCTCTAGAGGAGGACTTTGTAAACATATTTTTATCAATTTCCTTCTTTTTTAACTGATTATTTCTGCTATATGTCTCCAGGAATGACTTAACCTCCTGCCAAAAAGGTGTAGCCCTGTATCTGCAACCACAGTTTTTGATATATCAGAGATTTTGTCACAAACATTAAGACCTATCCAGTAATTGGTCCTGAACTATAGCTCAAAATCCAGGGAAGCCTGCCTAGAAAATAAATTTAAAAATAGTAGACTTCTAGTTATAGGGGGGGAAATGGCTCTTTTCAATTTATTTTATTATTTTGGTGACTATAGGTACTGCCTTATTGATTAGTTCCTAGGGATCCTCTCTCCTTGCCACCTTGGACAGTTCCCACAAAACCTAGGCCTCCCTCTTTCAAATATTATACATTCATCTAAGGCCTGTGATAGAGGAAGAAAGTCAGGTGAACAGCTGCCCCATCGCCTCTAGGTGGTATTGTAAAGACCAGCAGATATAGGAGGGATCAGTATGGAGCCATCTTAGTTCACAGAACCTTGCCGGAGCCCCCGGCAGAGTCGAACGGTCCTGAGGAAGGGGTGAGGATGGAGAAAAGACAGACACAAAAAAGATGGGGTCGGGAGGGCTGCAGCTCGTGACTGCCGCCCCCCCGAGTTTATTTTCCCAGCTCAATATATACAGGCACTGTTGACTGTGCTGAATAGCACCCGCCCCGCATTCCTTCCCCTTGCCCGATACAAAGTAATTCCTCCAAGGCCCTAGGAATGCTCTTTCAGAGTAAACACCTGCCTCCTGCAGGAGCTCAGGCCTTGGAAAGTATCCTTACCTCGGCTTCTAAGGGGAACTTTTGGGGAGGATTGAGTCCTTGGCTTGGTATGTGGCTTAACTATCCTTTAACCCTTCAGGCCGGGGCCAGCTTTCCTAATTAGCCTTTCTAGAATTTATGGCTGCAAGCTAAATTAGTATCGCTTTGGTGCCTCAGGGACTGGGTCAGGGAGCAGGGGAGCACATCCGCAGCTCACCCAGGCAGCTGCTCCGTCCCTGGGGCCACAGGGGCTCACCCACATCTCCCTGGGAGCAGCGGAGCACTTCTGCAGCTCACCCAGGCACTGTGCCTGGGGCCACAGCAGCTCACCCACATCTCCCTGGGAGCAGGGGAGCACATCCGCAGCTCACCCAGGCAGCCCCTCTGTGCCTGGGGCCACAGCAGCTCACCCACATCTCCCTGGGGGCAGGGGAGCACTTCTGCAGCTCACCCAGGCAGCTGCTCTGTGCCTGGGGCCACAGCGGCTCCCCACAGAATCTCTTAGTTTACAGGTTGGCCCCCACTTATAATGGGGAATAGTGATATCTGAGATGGAGAAATGGGTGATTCCTTTCTTCTCTATGCTTAAGACATCCCATGAGGCTGAAATACACAATATTTAAAATCCTAAACCTAACCGTCAGATTATATAATAAGCTAAGTAGGTATTTGAGATGTTATTAAGTTTCAAAGTCTGTTATTCCATAGAAATAACTCATACGTTTATATTCTCCATCACCCCTAAACCATTTTCAGGTGTGTTAGTTTCCAGGTGGTAGAGAAGTTGCCCCCGTTTTATTTGATTTATCAGGATGCAGAATGACATTGCTGAGAGCTGATCTACTGTGGCCGTGTGCTTCATGCTTGCCTGCTGTCTCCCCTTCAATCCCCTTTCCATGCTCGGTGACTAGGCCAACACTCGGCCTTGTGTGAGGACTTAAAGAGGGCCAGAGATTTCTTCTCCTCATTTATCATCAGGGTAGCCTCATTTACTTCTTTCTTTGTTCTCTTCATATCACAGAAATATCTGCCAGGCAAATTGATTCTTTCGGCTGTAAGCCTGAGCCAGATCTCACCCTCCTACAGCCCTATTTGGTGGGTTGGTAGTTCTTCTGTTTAAGCCACAGTTGCCCCCACAATGGGGAGCATGTTCGCCTTCTTTCTCTATGGATGATCATGCTTAGAGGTAGCCTTTTCCAGACCTTTCTCCCACTCATCTTCAGAACAGATACCTTTCCCCAGAGTCCCACGACAGATGTGATTGATTGATTGATTCATTTAATTTTCTTTATCTTTATTGTTGAAAATATTACAGATGTCCCCTTTTTACCCCCATTGATCTCCTCCGCCCCACATCTACCCTACCCCCAGGCTTTCCCCAGACCAGTGCCTGTGTCCTTGGGTAATGCTTATAAACATGTAAGTTCCTTGATTAACCTCTCCCTGCCCACACCCCCTCCCCACCTTCCCTCTGAGATCCCTCAGTCTATTCCATGCTTCTATGTCTCTGGATCCATTTTGTTCATCAGTTTATTTTGTTTATTACATTCCACATATGAGTGAGATCATGTGGTACTTGTCTTTCTCTGACTGGCTTATTTCATTTAGCATAATACTTTCTAGTTTCCTCCATGCTGTCCCAAAGGATAAAAGATCTTTTTATAGCTGCATAATATTCCATGGTGTAAATGTGCCACAGCTTTTTTATCCACTCATCTACGGAATAGATACCTTTTCCCAGAGTCCCACAACAGATGTGATTTAAACTTTGAATTTTACATTGAAACATTTATTTTGTGTTCAAAATGGGACTTTTTTGCTTCAGTGTCTGACTTAAGGATTCATTTGTCACTTCTCTACTCATCCAACATCAGGGCTTATGGAAAACCCCTGATACTTAATAACAGGTGAGAATGAGTTGTGTGTTGATCTAGCAGTATGAGATATTGGAGTGCCAAATCGAAATCCCCAATAAAAACAATATTAATGCCAGGCTGTGCATTTCCGTTTCTGAGATCAGTCATTTCTGAGAGAGTCTTCACCAACCTGGTTGCCTTAATCACTTTAGTACCTGTTATTAGTAGCTAATGTTTTGGTAAATACTGAAATTGTGAATTAACTCTAAATCTATTCAAGCAAGCTTATGAATCATAGAAGTCTTAAATAGTATGATTGGATGTGAGCTATTATCTAGGAGATTTACCAACCTATTAAGGTATGCATTTGGGGAAAACAGGGAGAAAATATAAATAACAGAGTAAAATATAAAAACATTTTCTTGAGTTTTTGATCTCTTTATTATTGTGATTGAATATGAAAATAGAATTCTATATCTACATAATGCTATATCTATCGTTTCCCCAAGTGCCTGGATTATAAAGAAATTTCTCACTGTACCTTTTTCATCATTTGATGGCTATGTTGACTAAAGCAGAGTCAGTTCCCTCTGACAATGATTGCTGATATTGAGTAAACTTAATCTCAACTATCCTCATGTTGCTAGAACACATGATACTGGTTAAGGCCTACAAACAACAGGATGTGGTGTAACATGACGCACCAAATCCTCCGCTGAATCAGGTTTTTTGTTTTTCATAGCTGCCTTCCTCTTTTCATCTGGCACTTAATGAGATTATGCTTTACCTTTACTCATGAGATCTAAAGGTCTAACTAGGTCAACACTAGAAAGTTTGTGACTGTTGGCATTCTATTTGCCTCTTACTCTAAACAAGCATTTTAATAGGTAAGAAACCTTACTTATCTAAATATTTGCTGCAGAGGAAGTCCAATGTTTTGGCTCTTCTAATCATCTTCTCTTTCTTTCATCATTCCAACATACAACAGCTAATATTTGATGACAACTGCTTTGTGCCAAATATATTTTATAAATTGTCCTCACTTAATTCTCCCCAAAACAAACTCTCTTAGGCCATCTTTGGATATATGTATAGAGGTTGCTTGGCTAATGTCACACAGGAATGCGGTGGAACTAGAGTTTAAAACCAGCCTGTGTGACAGCAGAGTCAATATAAGTCACCACTGCCGAATAGTCTTCCTTGACTCTCCAAAAGGTCTGCTTTGCATATGCTCACCTCTGTCTGCCAAGAAGGATGGGATTTGACTTTTTCCAGTGACAAGTCAGGTGTGTCAGATACGCCACGGTGCACTTTCCATGCTCTTGCCCCCCTCTCCACTCATTTCTCCATATCTGTTTCACCATCTTTTGTCTCTGTGCCATTCATTCATTCATCAGATGTTATTGAGCTTCTACTAAGTACTGGGCAATGCCCCCAGCACTGAAAATATAACGATAAACAAAAGAAAGTTTCCCTTTCAAGGAGCAATTATTCTATAGGGAGTTACAATCATCAAACAACAAAAAAGATATGCCTGGGTGTGTATGTATGTATATATATGGTGTGTCTGTATGTATTATATAGAGTGATTTAAGAAGGATTCTAACACAGTGATTTTGAACAAAAATCTGAAAGAAGTAAAGAACAAGTTTATAGGCTCTGGGGGGGAAAATAAGCATTCTAGGTGGAGAGAACAGCAAATACAAAGATCCCAAGGTAGGAGTTTGCTTGGTATATTTAAAAACCAGTGTGGTGGAGCATAATTAGTAAGAAGTAATCAGAAGTGGTAAGATTGGAGCTTTTGTTCCTTGTAGGACCTAATGAGAACTTTTGATTTCAATTAGGTGAATCATAAAGCCATTTGGCAAAATGATCTCTTACTTTTGAAAAGTTCACCATGCTGTATGTGAACAATAGATCATACGGAGGCAAACAAAGATGCAAAGAGACCAGTGCAAAGGCTTTTACAACAGTTCAGGTGCAAGATGATGGTACCTTCATTTGTAGTGGGATCCTAGGGGCTGGTAAGAAGTTGTTGGGTTGGAGGGTATTTTTGAAAGGAAGAGCTGACAGGTGAATTGAATGTGAGGCATGGCATACATGAGGTATTAAGGGTGGCCCTGAGATTAGTCTGAAAAAGTGGAAGCATGAAGTTGCCATCATTGAGATAGGGAAACTCAAGAAGATTAAATGGGGAGTGGGATTTAAAGTTTTATTTTGGTCATGTTAATGTTAGAAATTCCTATTAGATCATCCAAGTAAAGACATAAAGTGTTAAACAGTTGGATACAGGAATGTGTAGTTCAGCAGAGAGGTTTGGGCCTGAATTATAGAAATCTGGGAGTGATTATCATATTAGTGATATTTCCAAAGAAGTGAGTATAGAATAAAGAGAAACATCTCTTAATAGTTCCCTATCGTAGTTGCACACTAGAATCCCCATGGGACTTTAAAATATATACACATATCAGAGTTCAGCCACATGGGTCCATCAAATCAAAATCTTGGAGAGTAGTGCCCAGGAATCTATACTGTCAATCAGCTTCCTTAGGTAATTCATGGTGTAGAAACTGACACGTGTTTGGGAATCAGTATTACAAGCCATGCTGTTTGTGTTGTAACAAGAAATTAATTTTTAATGCTGAGAAGACACTTCTCTCCCTCTCCACTGCCATCTCCTCAGATCCAAGCTTTGGTTTCCCCATGCTGTAAGTGTTCTACCCACACCTGTCCTTATTCTTATTTTTGCACAGTTAGTTCACATAATCTTGGCCAAGATTCAACCTTCAGTGCCCTCTCATTGTTCTCAAAGGTGACAATCCTTGGCATGGCCTGTGAGATCCTGCCTGGTGTCAGCCCTCTTCTCTCTCGTCGGGCACCAGACACCTCCCTTCCTCTGCACAGCAGGCAAACGCTAGCCTTCCTTCAGGCCCTGGTACACACCTACTTCCTCTTCTCCCAGCTTTTGCACTTGTGTCCTCTGATGATTTTTTCCTCCCTTGTTTCACCTAATTAACTCTTACTCAAGTTCTGACCTCAGCCCAGTCATCACTTCTTTAGGGACGGCTTCTCTGACTTTTCTGACTAAGCTACATCTCTCCACAGTAGGAGGTTATGAAATAAATTTAGGAAGTTATGACCAACATTTTTTACAAAAGGAAATAGAGAAGAATGTAATAGAAAAATGTCAGAGTGGGCTGCATGTAATAAGAATAAGTATTATAAACTTTTGTTTCTGTGAGCACTAATAAGACAATGCACTCCCCCTGTAAAAACAGATGTGGGAATTTATATTTGGGTCAGGGTAAGCCTGTAACAACACACTTTGTAACAGAGCCAAACTAGCTTTGCCAATGAAAATTCTGTGGGCTCAATGACCTCATATTTAAAAACAACAAGGCTTTCCATAATGTTTATTTATTTTTAATAATGTTTAAATAAGCAGTGAAACACCTTCATTTAAAGTGTTAAGTGAGCCCAGCCGGGCGTGGCTCAGTGGTTGAGCGTCGACCTAGGATCCAGGCGATCGGGGTTAGATTCCCAGTCAGGGCACATGCCCGGGTTGTGGGCTTGATCAATGACTCTCTCATCATTGATGTTTCTATCTCTCTCTCTCCCTCTCCTTTCATCTCTCTGAAATCAATAAACATATATATTTTTTAAAAATAAAAAAATAAAGTGTTAAGTGAAATAGTTAGCTCAGAAAATCTGATATCCCTGTAGGTTGCATTATTTCTTGAGAGGAGCTTTAGAAATTCAAGCCTTCCTGAGAACTACAGCAGAGCAATCTTTTTTTTTTTCTTCTGGAAATTTATGAAATATTTAGAGATGACATCAGAACTAATGAACTGGTGTCTCATCCGAGTTTGGGAATTCTCTTTTCTTCCCCTTAGAAGCTCTTTTACTCACCCTTATAATCCCTGCTTCCAGTCTTTCCTACTCTGCCAGTTGTAATTTTTCTTTTTTCAACGGCAGAAAACTCAACCTAAGCTAGCTTCCCAAGAAATTATTTGGATATTTAACTGAATATTGCAGTTTACAATTAGTTTCAAGCCTAGTTGAATCCAGAACCCAACGGTTGTCACAGAGCCCTTATTTCCACCTGCTTGGTGCTGGTTCCATTCTCGGGCTCCATGTAGTTGCAGGATGGTTGCTGGTTATCTCAGTCCCTCCAAGCTCTTGAGTTCATCTAGCGAATTTCCCAACAAAATTACCATTTTCCCCCATTAAAGTTCACATCTGTCCCTGAGTCTGTAATTTTGTGCAAGGAGATGTGACACTCTTACTGAGTAGCCGTGAGGCCCGCGCCTAAAGGAGAGTCACTCTGCGGAAAGCGCACCTGCTGAGAATGGGGGAGAGGGGCTCTTCAGAGGGCCCGAAGGGAACAGGGGCGACAAGCGCCTGGCCCTCTAACCCCTGCCTCTCATTTTCAGCAGGTGACCTTCCTGTCTACCTCAAGGGGACCTAAAGGTAACTTGCCCTTTTCTCGTCTCTATATCTATCTATACCAGCCCCTACTCCTACTTTATTTCTTCTCAGAGCAGGGTTTTGACATCAGAGACAGCATTCGTGCTGGTGATTATTAACTTCTCAGGGACTCTAATTCACCAATTATCTTATTTCTCCTGTTTATTCACTCTTTCTTTTTTCTCCCACAAACTTGTTCAAAGTTTCACATCGTTGTAAAAATGTCTTTTGACCCTGTCTTCCCTTCTGGCCACCAGCCAATTAATCCCCTTCACTCATAACCAGGTTTCTCAAAGCTTTTTTTCTCTATTAAGTTCTCTTTAATTTTCTAATAATTTTATGACAACTTGATCCCCTGCCTTATTAAAATTGCTATGGCAACAATCCAGTTTAAAAATGTGCACACCTAAAGACGAGGTACAGGTGACGAACAGGCACATGAAAAGATGCTTGACATCACTGGTTATTCTGGAGAACAGATCGGTGCTTGTCTGAGGAGGAAGGATACAAAATGTGTGAAGGGGGTCAAGAGGTATAAAATCCAAGTTATAAAATGAATAACACATATTATAATACATAAATAATTGCATTGTTGAAAGTAGCGAGGGGAGTGAATCTGGAAATTTCTCATCACAAGAAAACAGTGTGTAACTATGGTGATGGATGTTAACTAGACCTCTTGTGCTGACCATTTTATAATATATACAAACATCAAATCATTATGTGTACACCTGAAACTAATAGAATGTTATGTCAGTGATATCTCAGTGAAAAAGAATTCACAGAAAAAAAATAAAAATTATACAGTTGACATTACCAATGCCTCAACCCAAAACACCTCTTTCCAGTCCTCTTCATTTATTTTTTTATCGACCTCTCAGAAGAAACAGGAGCCAAGGAACGCATTTAAAATTCCTATCATAATCAGCCTCTCCTCCTTTGAGTGTAGTTGGCCACTGTCACCAGTTAAGTTGTTCAAAATGTTATCATGATCACATTATTCTCTGTTCAAAATCTGCATTGCAAACTATAAGCTTAAACTGTTTTCTTACCACATCATGAGGGCACGCTGTGAATTTGGGGTAAGATGTGACAAAGGGATTTGTTACCGATAAAAAATTCTGCATTTTAAATTTTTTTAATTTTATTTTTGAATCAAAAATAGGTCTCAAGGTGGTATTTTTATTAAAAAAACTAACTCACTCATTTCCATTCTAACATGTCACCTTAATTGGGAGGCAAATAGGAGAATTTATAGCCAAAGTATTGAAGCTTGTGGACAACCTTCCTTATGTCCGAGTGTGTGTGTTATACATATGAACACCTTCTATCACCTGAAACACTAAAAATGGGTGGAAACCACATCTTAGCATCCAAAGTTCTCCTCATCTAGACCTTTTGCGTTCCTCCCCGCTGTCCCGGCTCGGGCGTTGTCCCCTAGCCACACCGCAGTTCTCCACGGTCCCTGGGATGTGGAGGCCTCAGGCCTCTGCGAATCTCTTCTATGGTCACTGAGCGCACGTCACAAACTCCTGTGTCCCTTAGGATCCAGCCTAGACGTTAGCTCCGCTGTGATGCCCTCCCCCTCAGGGAGTGTCTCTTCTGTTCTCCCACAGGCTTGATGGCGGCCCTGCGATGGCCCTTAACATTGCGAGTGGCCGTCGGGCTGCTCGCACGTGTCCTCCCATTAACGAACGGACAACCTACGGCCAAAACCACGCGTCGGTCAGTCATCCCCGCACCCCGCGCAGCACCGCCAGGAACAGTGCCTGCTGGACAATAAACCTCCATGTGTTTATGAGAGGAATTCATTTTCAGGCTGTGCTGAGTAACTCCCACATTTGTAAGGGATGAAGGGGAAAATGGTGACAGGGTCATGGCCATGATTCTACATCAGTTACTGATTTTCTCTGAAAATAATATTCCTAAAACTGGCTACCTTTCAAGGTTATTTACTACTTGGCTTTCATATACATTCCTTTCCTTTAAAAAATGTTTAAATTATAGTTCGCTTTCGGTATTATTTTGTGTCGGTTTCAGATGCGCAGCAGAGTGGTGAGGCAATCATGCTTTACCAGGTGCCCCCGACGCTTCCAGGCTGCCGGCACATGTGCAGCTGGGTGCTCAGCACCCCCTTCCACTGAGGCTTTATCGCTGAATGCTTCCTGCCCGAGCTCGGGAACCTACTTATTTTCTAGTTGGGAAAAAGGGATGAGTTGTGTGCTCACTCTGTCCACGGCCTCAGCACTCTCTGCCTTCCGTTTCTACCGAGGCCTTGCCTAACCTTCTTGTGAGGTAGGGAATTTCCTCAGGGACTTTTAAGAATTCAATAGCAGAGACGTGATCCTATCAGTTATTGCTGATAGCGATGATAAACATCTCTATATTTCAGATGCAAAAACCACCTCCTCAACCTCCATTCTAACAGTGTTCTCAAAAACACAAAAGGTGCATTCACACCATAGCCATACCTCCTGTTAGGTTAAATGTCCTGGGGGCTGGGAATTCAAATAAAGATCTTTTCTGCCTCTCTGAGGACATGGTGAGTGCAGAGCTGACCCTTATGTATATCAAATTGATGGCACCCCCCCCCCCAGGAAGAATTCCCAGAGGAATGGCCCTGAAACTGTGAAAAATACATTTTTGTTACCTTTGTTTTAAAAAGCAATCTTCTGCTTTTTTTTTAAACAACAGAAAACAATAAAATGGAAAATAAATAAAGAAACTCACAAAAATGGGAGTTTTTATAGCAAGACTTTTATCCTGGGGCCCAAAGATCTTTTCCTACTGCCTGGCTCACTCATCATGGTTTTCCTCAGGTTATTTCTCATAGTTAATTTGCCATCTTAATCTTGTAACAAAACTTTCTTAACCTCAAAAATATGTATATGGCTTGGTGTTCTCTTTAAAAACACAGCTGTATGCCTGGCCAAGCGTGGCTCAGCGGTTAAGCATCAACCTAGGATCCAGGAGATCGGGGTTCGATTCCCGGTCAGGGCACATGCAGGGTTGCAGGCTCCATCCCCAGTCAGGGGCGTGCAGGAGGCAGCCGATCAATGACTCTCATCATTGATGTTTCTCTCTCTCGCTCTCCCTCTCCTTTCCTCTCTCTGAAATCAATAAAGATATATTTAAAAAAAGAAAAGAAACATGTCTGTATAAGAAGTATATAAAAATTTCTAGGGATGTCCACAGAAGATCTCTTCCTTCTATGTTTCTGTAAAAACAAAATTATGTACCTTTACGGTATGGAATATATGAAAGAGGTGAGGTAGTCAAATGCAACACAAATGAACTTTTAGGAATATCGCTTGCCACTATCAAGTAATCATAGAGAGAAAATGAAATGGCTTCTTCCAAGAATAATATTTTCCAGAACTCTATTTTGGGAATTACCATAAAGGGGAGACATCATTAGTTAAGAAACTTATTTCCTGAAAGTCAATATAAAATATAACGCAAAGCCACATCTGTGTATATTCTACCTGCTTCACTTCTTGTTCCACCCAGGGCAATGAATGGGTCATGTATGTTGCTTTTAGAGACTCTGACGATTTTGCTTCTGTACTGGATAGGTCAAGAAATAACTGGCCATATGTTCCCAAGGTGAAACCTTGGGACACTACAGTGACACCAAGAGCAGTGGCCACAGCACTTAATAGGCAACGTTGGTCCATGATCAAGCTGTGAGGGAGGGGACATTGTCTTTCTTCCCCAGATCTCTCCATTTTTTCTAGGACTTTCCGTAATCAAAATATATTTCCTCAGATAAAAGATCTGATCCAAGTCATGCACATCTTACTGTAAAATCACATATCAGGCCAGGTGCCATTGTTTTTGGCATTATAATCAAAGCATCTAATGAAGAATGAAAGGCAGTTATTCCCACAATGAATTTCAGGCATAAGAGATACTTTCTTTTTTCTTTTTCTTGTTTTTAATTGAATTTATTGGGTGACGTTGGTTAATAAAGTTAAATAGGCTTCAAGGGTACAATTCTATCACACATCATCTGTATATTGTATTGTGTGTTCATCACCCAAGTCAAGTCTCCTTCCATCACCAGTTAGTCCCCTTTTGCCCTAACCTACCCCCCCTTTTCCACTGGTAATCATCATATTGCTGCCTGTATCTATGAGTATTTTTCTTTCACTTAATCCCTTCACCTTTTTTACCAAGCCTTCCAACTCCCTCCCCTCTGACAGCTGTCAATCTGTTCTCTGTATCTATGAGCCTGTTTCTACTTTGTTAGTTTATTTTGTTCATTAGATTCCACATATAAGTGAAATATTATGGTATTTCTCTTTCTATGACTGGCTTATTTCACTCAGCATAATACTCTCCAGGTCCATTCATATTGTTGCAAAGGATAAGATTCCCCCTTTTTTTTACAGCTGAGTAATATTTTATTGTGTAACATACCACAGATTTTTTACCCACTCATCTACTGATGGACTAGCAACTTGAGTTTCTTCCAAATCTTGGCAATTGTAAATAATACTGCAATGAACAGAGGGGTGCATATATTCTTTCAAATTAGTGTTTCTGGTTTCTTTGGATATATTCCCAGAAGTTTAATCACTGGATCATAAGGCAGTTCCATTTTTAATTTTTTGAGGAAACTCCATACAGTTTTTCCACAGTGACTGCACCCGTCTCCATTTTCACCAACGGTGCACTAGGGCTCCCTTTTCTCTGCATTCTTGCCAACCTTGTTGTTTGTTGACTAATTGATGAAAGCCATTCTGACAGGGTGAGTTGATATCTTAATGTGGTTTTAGTTTGCATTTCTTTGATTAGCCAATGACAAATCTGATAAGAGATTAATATCCAAAATTTATAAAGAACTTATAAAACTCAACATCAAAAAACCAAACAATCTAATTAAAAAATGGGCAAAGGACCTGAATAAACACTTTTCCAAAGAGGACATCCAGAGGGCCAATAGACATATGACAAGTTGCTCAATCATCAGAAAAGAGGTACTTTCCAGTCAGAGCCTGAAATTGCAACAATATTGTCAATAAAAAAATTTGCAGTGCCCATGCTCTGCAAGTACCGAGGCCACTCTGAGTGGGATGCTTTGAAACTTCAACAATACTGTTCTGTGTTTCAATCATTTTTCTGTATTTTCTCAGGAATACCAGTATCATTATACTAAGTTAAACTCTATTGCATAATTATTTTGTGATTAGTTATGCTTTTACTTTCCAAATGACACATTTATTTGTCACTCACTTAGAAAAGCGGAAAACCATTTAAATTGTGAAGTCCCTTTTTTTTTCTGACCACAACAAACAGGCTTCTACTTTCCTTTCTCTCAGCCATGGATTAGGATCATTTAACCTTACTCTTTCCCACCTCTACCAGCTTCAAAATAATTATTTTTCATTCTACTGTCTCAGCAGCTCTGTCTTTCTGTGATGCTACATGATCAAGCTCCCTTCAGCCCTCTTGTTTTCCTGTGAACTCCAGTATCATTTGTTGGCTACATCATAATTTATGTGGTGGTTGTATATTTTCCTTTGACAGGCTATTTTTTGACAGGCTATTTTTATTTTATCTCTTATTCCTCTCATGTCCTGTTTATTATAAGCTTTTTATGAAAAAGAACCAAATTTCATCCCTGTATTCTAAGTAACTTACCCCATGAATTTTTAAGTTGTAGTTGCTTGATATATTATTGCTGTATTTTAATTAAAGAGCAGTGGGAGATTGCACATCTTATAAAAGACTTGTATCCAAAATATGCAAAGAACCCTTAAAACTCATCAATAAGAAAATAAGCAATCGAATAAAGAATGGGCAAAAAACTTGAACAGGCACTCTACTATAAAAGATAATCCAATAGCAACTAATCGTATAAAAAGATGCTTAACGTAATTTGTCATTGTGGAATTTCAGATTAAAACAACAAGATGCCACTATTCCCCTATTAGAATGGCTAAAACCAGTCCCTGACAACACCAACGTGCTGGTCAGGCTGTGGAACAGCAGGAACCCTTGCTCCTTGCTGGTGGAAAGGCAAAGTGGTCCAGGCACTTGGAATTGTAGTTTGGTGGTATCTTACAAAGCTAAACATAGTCCTACCATACTATCCCGCAATCATGTTGTTTTGTTTTGTTTTGTTTTTAAAATATATCTTTATTGATTTCAGAGAGAGGAAGGGAGAGGGAGAGATGAGAGTCATTGATCGGCTGCCTCCTGCACGCCCCCGCCTGGGGATGGAGCCCACATCCCGGGCATGTGCCCTGACCCGGACTAGAACTGTGGTCTCCTGGATCCTAGATTGATGCCCAGATGCTGAGCCACGCCTGCCCAGCTGGCAATCATGTTTTGAGGTATTTAGCCAGCACCTTTGAAAACTGTGTCTACAGAAAAACCTACACCAGAATATGTATAGTGGCTTTATTTATAACTGCCAAACTGGAAGCAACCCTTTAATAGGTGAATGTGTAAACAAACTGGTCTAATGAGACAATGGAATACTATTCAGCAATAAAAAGGAATGAGCTATTAAGTCAGGGAAAGACATGGGGAATTTTACATGCATATTTCTAAGTGAAAGAAGCCAGTCTCAAAAGGCTATCTACTGTATTATTCTATTTGTGTGGCATTCTGGAAGAGGCAAAACTATAGAGACAGTAAAATGATCAGTGGTTGCCAAGAGTTTTTTGGGGGGAGGGCAAGTAGTTTTAATAGGTAAAACAGAGGGGATGTTTTAAGTTGTTGAAAATTTTATATATATTTTAATAGTATATACATTACATTATGCTTTTGCCAAAACAAATAGAACTCCCTAGTGCAAAGAGTGAATTATAAGGGATGTAATTTAAAAAAAATATTAGATTGGGAGATCCCAGGATGAAACATAGAATGTGACAAAACAAGTTAATGGTTAAAAAACATGAAATAATCTCGTTGAAGGAGTTAAGGGGGGGGGGGGGGAGTTGCTGGCCTAAATAACTTTGGAAATGATTGGAGTCTGTAAGGATTTTGAAGGCAACAGAAACAATACAGTAGATTGTAGTTGATAAAGTTGGTTACCAATTCCTTCAGGTACAGGTTAACAATTCTAAAACCACTATACATGGACTTGGAAAATTAAGTAAAACTATAGTAGGAGCTGTCTTTGCACTCGAGTTTTCAAGATTGGTAAAATAATCTTGAAATAATACAAATAGCATTATGAATATTACATGAGAAACTGCACACGAAGAACTCAGCACTATTGTGCAGAGTTGGCCGACAATAGGTACTCAGTAAGAGGGGAGCAACTGGTGTCTTTTTTCTCCTACAGCTACAGATTTACTGTTTAACATTTAAAAATGCTGCTGTTATTCTAACAAAAATTTTATAAGATCCAAAAACAGAAGATTGACTTTTTAATCTATGGTGTGACCACCCCCTAGATTCCAGCACACTACTGCCAACTTAAGCACTGAAATCTTCATAGAAGGATTGTTCCCTGTTGGGATTTATAAAAAGAAATACTCTAATTTTTTTTAGCTTAAATATAGATCATCTTACAAAAACATGGATTTGGTACAACAATCTTACAGAGGACTTCTACTTAACTGTCCCATTGCTTATATTTATTTATTTATTTATTTTAAATATATCTTTATTGATTTCAGAGAGAGGAAAGGAGAGGGAGAGAGAGAGATGGAAACATCAATGATGAGAGAGTCATTGATCGAGCCCGCAACCCGGGCATATGCCCTGACCAGGAATCGAACCCTGATTGCCTGGATCCTAGGTTGACACTCAACCGCTGAGCCACGCCCGGCCGGGCCGCCATTGCTTATATTTATTGAAGGTAAGTTTTTATATTCTCTGTCAATTACCTTGGCTAATTATCTTGAATTAAGTTGAAAAAGCATAAATGGTCTGAATATAAACTGGTGAACATACGGTATCTGTATACAAGTTCTTTCTCCATGTTTTTTATCATCATTTAATGAGAATTTACTGGTCGAATGGAATAAGAACAAAAATGGATACAGGCCAAAGAAAGCGATGTGTGAATATTAATGTTCCAGATGTAAAGAAGATGTGTACATTTGTCCCTTAATGGCCAGCTGGAAATTCTGTGAACAAAAAGTTATTTGGATGTTGTAAAAGTAACTTCTGACAATTAAGCATGCAACATTTTTTGTGATTATTACAAGTCAGTTACTCATAGTCAAGAAGACTGACATTTTTAAAAAAGAAATGAATTATCTAAATCAATATGTGTGCCTGCCACACAGTAGATGCTCAATAAATATTTATGAATAAGTGTACCTCTTCTGTGTCTAAAGGGATTGCTAGCAGACTCAAAGATGCTTGGGGAAATCACTAGATAACAACACTAGGTCCTGTATTTCCCTGAGGGTAAGGCTCTCATTCCCCTGGAGAGGCCCAAAAAGAGTCCTTAAAAAGCAATCTCCTGGAGAAGGCTTTGCCCACAATGATCCCCTAAACCCCTAATGGAAAGTATGTCCACACCGTCAAGGTCAGAGAGCCTTTGTCCTTGCTGTTTTCCTCATCAGTTAAGCAGCTGGGGAGGGAGAGAGCTGGAGGGCTAGTCCTGGCATCGCAGGAACCCAGCCAGACTGAGGCAGCCCGGCCACCTTAGAGGTGGGAACTCGGTTTATGACTAGGGAGCAATGCCGACAATGATGGAAGTTACCCAAACGAGGGACATTTGTGCAAACGGGGGCCTCTGATACTGAGAAAGACCATGCAGAGTGACAGGATAGGATCAAGCTTTCAGAGGGTGGTGCTGAGCCAGCCTCTCACAGGGCACTGAAACCTGATTCAGTAACAAAATAAATCAATTGTTTATTTACTTGTATGTTTGCCCTGGAAACCCAGGGCAGGTGTGAGGCCCAAGGCCACCTAGTCTTCTTTTTCTCCATGCTCTCCTCTTACCTCTTCCTCCCCTTTGTTCCCTTCCTCAGTTTTTCCCTTTGGCTTCACTCCTCCTAACATATTTCCTTTCCTTCTTTTCTGTTTTCCTTCCCTCGCCATGGTGGACACAGAGGGAGCCCAGGGAGGGGTCGCAGGGGCTGAATTCTTAACCAGTAACCTTTAAAACACACATATGTGGTCAACTGATTTTCTACAAAGGTGCCAAGATAGTTCCACGGGGGGAAATTCGTCTTCCTAATAAATGGTGCTGAAACAATTGAATATCCACATAGAATAAAATGAATCTTGATCTTTGCCTCACACCAAACACAGAAATTAATTTAAAATGTTTCATATACCTAAATGTAAAAACTAAAATTATCAAATTTCTGGAAGAAAACACAGAAGAAAATTTTTGTAACCTTGGGTAGGCAAACTGTTTTTTCAGACAAGATAGTAAAAGTACTAATCATAAATGAAAAAATTGTTAAATTTGATTTCATCACAATTAAATTTCCTGCTTCTCAAACAACACAGTTAAGAAAATGAAAAGTCACAAATAGGGAGAACATATTTTTAATCCATATACCTGATAAGACTCATGATCAAAATATATAACAACTTACACAGCTCATTAATAAGAAGACAGCCAATTTAATAATAAATAGGGGAAAGTTTCGAATAGGCACGTCATAGGAGAATACATAGAACTGGCCAGTTAACATGGGAAAAGGTGTTCGAGATCATTTGTGGCTAGATGAGTCAATATCTTTAACAACATTCATCAAACACTACACTTTAAAACACAGATATTTCAACCCATGAGCCACAAGAATATTTAAAACATGCAAAACCTGACTAGTCAGGGGCACTGACCTCTTTTCTCCCCTTTTATTTGTCAAATAAGAAAATGCCAACAGCCAACACAGTAGCCGCCTGGTGTTGAAGGCCCTGCCTTGACCCATAAACATAGCAGGTCACACAGTAAGAGCTGCATCTCATTGGTCAGTTGGCACACTAAGGCTAATCTGATTGGCTAATTCTTGGCGCCAGAAATCCTTCTATACAAGTACAGGCACCTGACTTTTTAAAAAGTCACTTTAGAGCAAAAAGGGTAGATATTTATTATTTTAAAAATTAATTAAATTATACATATTTTTTGTCAGATTGACAAGAAATATATTTTTTGGCGTGCAGCAGAATTTCGGTAATTAGTTTGCGCGCGCCGTGAGATGTAAAAGGTTGGAAATCGCTGCCTTTCACGGCGTGTGAGATGCTGCGCCTGGATCTGTCTGCTTTTCTCAGAGCCTCGCTCAAGCGGGATGCCAACGTGGCAACTCCCAGGACCTGTCACAAATGGGAGGCGGAGTGCCATCTGCTCTGCAGCCTTCCAGGTCTTGAATATGGAAAAGGAAGATAATACTTTTGGAGCCATGAATACTGTCCAGACTCCATCTGTTGCTCAGATTAAAATTTCAGATTTACGGACACAAGGCTCCTGCAGGCAATGCTACAGTGCCCTTAGTTGCTTAATTCGCTCGGTCACTCACACAGTGTGGGGCATTTCCTACCACTTTGCTTCATCATTTGTTTTGAGGCTCAGACGACGCCAAACCCTTCTGAAAATTTCCTTCCAGCAAATGAGACTCACCAATGGAATGAACATTTTCAAAGATGACTAACACAGAGCCTTCTCTTCTCAAAAACATAATTTGAATATAATAATTTTAAAAGATTCTTAAACTTTTCATGTTTTAAAGATAAATGATATTATTTATAGTGGGAAACAAAAAAATTAAGATTAATTTTTTAAAGTACTTAATAAATATAATAAAATTTTATAAATTTAAAATATAAAAAAATTAAAATGTCATCATTTATGCCCCCCCCAGGCTTAAAAGGTATTGTTTGTTGTGACTCAACATGTAGTATTTACATAAAATTAAGTATATCTAAGAAAACAAAAGTAGTATGCTTTTCATGTTTCTCTAGTGATTTAAAACAAATTGTCAAGCACTGCTGTATTTTGAATCATATTTTATAATGATTTACTAAAGTAGTTAACATCAACTACATCCAACTTCTAGAGATTTTATGTAAAATATAACAAACATTTTACATATTGAAAAATAATTTTCAGGAAGCATTTCTTTGGATTACAAGGACTTTGAATAATATAGGTTAGATGTCTTTTATTATATTTGCAAAATCATACATTTTCATTGAGATAGCTTCTCAAGGTAAAAGTTTGAAAACAATTTTGAACTGTTTGAAAACAAGTAAAAGCATTACACTAAGAATCCTTTTTTTAAAAAAAAAAAATATGTCTTTATTGATTTCAGAGAGAGGAAGGGAGAGGGGGAGAGAGATAGAAACATCGATGATGAGAGTCATCGATCAGCTGCCTCCAGCAGGCTCCACTTGAGCCTGAAACCCCGGCTTGTGGCCCGACTGCGAATCGAACCAGTAACCTCCTGGTCCGTAGGTCGACACTCGGCCACTGAGCCAGGCCAGCCAGGCAAGCACTAATCCTGGAAGGGCATGGAGCATGTTCTCAGAAGGTCTCCGCTCTGCCCCAAAGGCTAACACCAGCGGTGGGCGAGACCTAGTAGGCACAGCCGCATTGCCGGTACTGTGCAGGATCACCGGCTTGCTGACCTCTGTGGCGTTTCACCACAAGTTGTGTCAACAACAAAATGTTTTGACTTTTCCCTGCAGTTCTGCCAGGAAATATTTTCCATTTGGAAATACTGGCTTGGAATCTAGGTTAATCAAGGGCTTTACCTAGACTGGCCAATTTTTCTTTTTCAGAATGAAACCACAGAAGTAAATATGGTTTGAGATTACTAATCCTCATAACAAGGAAGAAGGAAGTTTGATGAATAAAAGCTCAAAGGGGTTTTTCATGAAAGAAATATTTAAATTCCCTTTTCTTTCCCTTTAATAGAAAAATCCCATGAACATATCTAAGCCCTTAAACATTCAATTATAAAACATTTTAAAAAGTAATAAATATGCACATAGTGCTTACCTATCTAGCTACTTCTGAGATTAAGAAACAGTAACATTTTGTCGTACTTGCTTCAGGTCTCTTAAGGGACAGTGGTTGCCCAGTAGCAACAGTATTTCATGAGCATCCGTACGCATCACTTCTTATGTCCACAGTGGAGAATTTCTCCGGTTTGGACACTCCAAAGGGTGAGACGCGCACATCTCCAGCTTCAACCATGTCTTGCCCACCTGCTTTCCGAGGAGCTGGCATGCATTCCTATTTCCTCCGCATCGTCCAAGTTCCCATTTCCCCACATCCTCACCCACAGTCCGTGTTACCAGATTTACCCATTGTGGCCCATCTCATTGTAGTTTAAATTTTATGTTTGAAAACTAATAAAACTAAGTATCTGCTAAGTTTCTGTGAATTACTTTTTCATATTCTTGTTCAGTTTTCTATTGGATTGTTTGTCAGTGTCTCATTGATATGTAGCAGTTTGTGACATATTCCAAATACCGACTGCAGAAGGATAAGACTTTCATTGTGTTTAAAATTAATCTGTTAAACCATTTAGATGTGCCAATTTAATTTTCATTTCATTGAATCTTAGTAGAAACATTTTTCAATTTATTTGACTTCTATTCTGAGTCTCAAGCCTTACTCCTCAATATTATATACATGTTCTCTTACCTACTCTAATATATCTCAGTAGACTCTCTACCTACTATCTATCTCATAGAGAGGCAGTGTAGCATCATGTTTAAGAGGACAAGACAGGCTCTGGGCCAGGCTGACACCTTCCAGCTTTGAATCTCAGCTCTGTAACGTCCTAGCCATATAACAATGGGCACCTTGCATAACTTCTCTGTACTTCAGTATTTTTATCTGTTAAGTGTACAAAATAAAAGTACTTACCTCATAGAATCACTATGAAGATAAACCCTTGGCACAATGACTAGCACAGAGTAAGCAATCTACGCTAGCTATAATAATCATTCCATAAGATATTTTTAAATTGCAATATTATTTAGAACTTTTAAAACCGTAGTTTTAGTATAACTACCTTTAATAAGGGCATCAAAAGTAAATGCCCATAGCTTCACAGCATCTTCCCCCAAGTGTTTAATTACTGTGCTGATTTGAACTCACGACCACAGATCCTTCGAACTCTTACCCCAGGTGGAGCGTAAGTTCCTTCCCCTTAAGCATGGAATGAACCTGGTGAGAGCTTTCTAACGAAGAGGCCATGGGGGAAAACAGTCACTTCACATGGGACAGCCTGGCTTCTCCCACCGTAACCAGGTGACCAGCGCTAACGTCCTTGCTAATAAATAATGTTAGTATCATGTGCCCATTATAGTGCAATCGGCAGGGGCGCTTCTGTGGTCGCTTTACCTAGAGTTCACAGTCCAGTCTATGCACAGAGAAACCTCAGGCACATCCAAACTGAGAATCTTCTACAAACTGCTTGACCCACATAAATCAAAAGTGTCAAAGGCATAAAAACAACAACAACAGAGCTGAGGAACAAGCACAGATTGGAGGAGGCTGTGGAGACCGGATGACTAAATGGAGGGGGGTGTCCTGGGTTGGATCCTGAAACAGAAAGAGGGCGCTAGTGAGACAAAAAGGCTTCAGTTGAATTCATGGTATCCTGCTTACGCTAATTTCTTAGTTCTGATAAATGAGCCATAACTCTAACACATGTTAACATTAGAAGAAGCTGGGTAAAGGGTATGTGGAAACACCGCATGATCTTTTATTTTTAAAATAAAAAGTTAATGCCCAGACACATTATTTTACTATTTTTTATGATGAACCAAGACCATTTATAACTGGACAGAAATACATAACACACACAAGAAAGTTATATATTTTTATTTTGGAGGAGCTTTGGAATTAAAGTTACTAGGTGTATGTTGCAGTGGTCTTTAACACAATATAAGTTATCTAGAAACATGTACCCCTTTTAGGACATTTAGCATTTAGTTAGATTTATCCTAAGTGACAAGAGACATTACAAACAAATGTAAGTGGATTTTTTTTTTATTCTGTTTAAGTATTACCTATGGCCCCAAATGACTCCCACACATTAAAATGACTTAATTATTACTTCAATTTTCTTTTATTCCTGGCTGTTAAGGTACTGAAACTTTTATTTTTTATATTTTTCTTTATTGTTGAAAGTATTACAGATGTTCTCCCGGTTTTTTTATTTGAACAAAAATATTTACATAAATTCATGCACTACTGTTACTTTGTGACTATAGTCTAAACTGCAAAAATCAATTAAGGAACTAGAATATCAACAACAAAGTTAACAACAAAGCACAATACAATCAACATTGACACTAGAATGTGTCAGAGAAATTTTGTTTTAAACCTACCTAAATTTACAAGTGGAATAAATTTATAAGATCACATAATTTGCAATATTGTCTGAGAATCATAGAAACTGATTTTAAAAGACTTCTGTTTTTACAAACAAAATATTTAGTTACTTACCTTTATGTACTTTCAAATATCAATTTGGAGAATGATAAATTACATAAAGAAATATAAGAAATTTTAAATGTTTTACTCATTTCAGTCTTTGTGCAAAATCCCAAATGCTTTGCTAGTTAATGTTTCATACTTGTAACCTGACTTTGATAGTAGAGAATGAAATCAGCCACACTTTCTTTTTCATTTAGAAGTTCTAGTAACAAAAGAGTCTCAAATGGAAAGGATTTTTCAACTTGTCATCTTAACCTTAAGGTTAATTTTTCTTAAAAGTATGGCAATTGGAGCCAAAAATTTTTGGTGAGATACTATTGAACCTATAAATCAATTTTAGGAAAACTTACACCTTTAGGATTTGAAGTCTTTCATGCCACTTCGGATTATACATTTAAAATTACTACCATTTATTGATTGCTATTTACGTGACATTACTTATCACGTTATATAATTTTTATATAACTCTATGCTGTAGGTACCATCTACTGTTTTCAAGAGTGAAGAAGCAGAACCCAGCTTATTTATGCAAACCCACATGGCCATACAGTGGCAGAAGAAGAATTTAATACTGTGTCGGTCCTGAACCAAGCTCATGCTCTCCAACACTCTTCAATTCTCCTTTCCACATATTGCGAGAACCTCTAAGCTAATATCTCTAGTATAAAATGTGCAATAGCAGGTTCCCTGAAAGGAAGGAATATGCACTGTCCCACCTAAGTCCTCATAACAAGAGCAAGACACTGCTTATTACTAAAGTATTTTCTACTGATTTTTTTAAATATATATAATCTATTTATTTGCTAGGACTGCTGTAACAAAGTACCACGGCTGGGTGGCTTCAACAACAGAAATTTATTTTTCACAGTTCCAGAAGCTAGCAGTACAAGATCAAGTTGTCAGCAGGGCTGGGTTATCTGAGGAACTCGAGAGAACCTAGTCCCTCCTCTCGCCTGGCTTCGGGCAGTTTGCCGGTGACTTGGACATTCTTTGGCTCGTAGAAGCATTACCTCCATCTGTCTTCATCTGCACACAGGATTTTCCATGTGTGTGTGTCTGCGTCCAATCCCTCCCCCTTTGTAAGGACACCAACTATGTTGGATTAGGTGCCCACCTTACTCCAGCATGACTTGCTCTTACCTTAACTAACTGCCTCTGCAATGACTCTGTCTATACCAAACGAGGTCATTTTCTGAGCTACTAAGGGCTAGGACTTCAAAGTATGAATTTGGACGAGAGGGGGTTGGACACAATTCAACCTATTACATGGTTTTAGAGTAAATTGGTGTTATTTAAAATATTTGTAAATAAAGATAGATTTTTAAAGTTGTATTGATTATTTTGTTTCTTTCCAAAGAGGAGAAAGACTGTGGCAAATTAGCAGTAAATAGGCCTATTACTGGGGAGAAAATTTAAGGAAGTCAGCGTTTTACAACTGTTTCATGTGGGACCACTCTTGACACCTTCACCTTGCCCTCCAAGGATGTGTGGGGCCAGTGAACGCACCTGAGTCAAAGATAGAAGCCCCCTTCTCTATGCGTCCATCACGCTGCTCTGTTTTTATTTGCCCCCCTGCGTCTCGGAGAGCTGGCAGAGAAATGGTCATATGCATCTGTATCCAATACCTAGCGCAGTGCTCAGCATCGGGTGCCCAATGTCCCCCCTTTACTCACACCAGGAGTTCCCTAAGACGAGGGCATGAATTAATTTGAGGCGCATTGACAGCCACTCCATTTATCACTTGGAGTTGTGAAGTGGGGGGGGCGGTAATAGGAAGCTACAAGATTTGAAAAACACATTTTACCAACAAAATGTTATATGTTCAACATTGTTTCTGACCTTCTAGTGACAGATTTATTTTCTTTGGAAGAGGGCAGATGAAAGTAAAAGCCTTTCTTCTAGGAAATACACACGCATCTATCTATCTAGCATCTATCATCTGTCTTTCGTCTCTCTCTCTGCCTCTCTTTCTCTCTCTCTCTGCAAGATGCTAGATTGTCAATATCTGGCCTATGGTAGGCGCTCAGTAAATATTTGAAAGACAGTAAAAGAAAAGGAATAGGAGGAAGAACGGGTGAAAAGTGAGAAGGAAAGGGCACGGGAGAGAGAGAAACAGCGTTCAGGATCGGGTCACCCTGTCACTGGCTCACAGGGTTACAGGAATTCTCCATCGTAGGTAATGCTACTTAGCCTGAGATGGTCCCGCAAAGAAATTTGATTCCTCCACCCACCAGCCACTGCTCTGAGATTTATGGGGATTCCCTTTATTTTACGAGCAGTCAGAGGCGGGTTTTCTATAATTTATGCAGCATTTCTAAGCGTTTGAAGGAAAGGGTTGTTTTTTGCTTTGTTTTTTGTGTGTGCCATCTTGCAAAACCAGAAGTTCATTTTCCCCCTTCTTCAAAATGTTTATTAATCTTTGCATATTTCTAAGCACAGTTGTATTGTTGTAGACACCAGGATCACAAAAGTGAACAAAATAGATAAATACTTTCTAGCGAGGAACAAGAACTAATAATAAACATGATAAATATGTAAATTAGAAGTATGGTAAAGGTAATAATTGCTACATCAAAACATGAAGTCGAGCAGGTAGGGGGACTGCAGAATCCTGTGACAGGTATAAGGACCCACCAGTCTGCTAGATGGGTCTCACACATTGGATTCCACTAGATTGAAATATGCTTTCACCTTGGCTAACTCACATGCTGTGAATTAGAATGCATGAGTTATATTTGGTCCATCACTGTGGCCCAAATAAATTATTAAACAACTCCAATTTTAGAGGCCCGATTGCCCAGCCTATTTTGGTTAGCCAAGTGGAGTCTGTACAACAGTGAGTCCGTACACTGTTGTATCTGGGTCAGTCCTTGAATGGAACAGTGAATTAGTTGGAAAAAGACCCTTGGTTAGCTAAGGTTGGATGATTCAATGCATAGGCATTATTTTTTATTAAGCCTATACCAATGTTTGCTATTTGTGATTGCTCTCATTGCTCTGGCACTCCCCTCCTCTTTAATATCTGATTATTTAAAAATTATTACAGTGCCATTATCCTGAGCCAATATTCAGGTGATTAAACTGTGTCACAAAGGCAGAAAAAGAAATCTTAGTGATTGCACAGTGCAAACCTGGCTTCGCTAAGGTGAAGATGCCAACATAGGGACTTGCGGTACACATCTCATGTACCTGCCACGAATCGCAAGGTTTCCCAGAAAACTCACGAGATGTAGAGCCACCCTCCCTAGTAATTCTGTCAGCTTACTCAGGAGAGCATCCTTCCTGATAGCTTTTAGTCAATCACCTTACTCTAGAAAAAAATAAAACACAAGCCTCTCTATTTTGAAAATTACCTGAGGATTTTCCTCTTGTCAATTTTGGTTTTGCCTTTGTGCTGACGAACTTTATAAGCGGTGGTGTGCTGGCGGATACTGGCTCAGATGCTGAGATCAGATTACTAGATACTCAGAAACTCTACCAGCCAGTTGTAAAACCATCGGTAGCTTGCAAAGAGCTGTGGTGACAGTATTCACACCTCAGGAATTAGCAAATGTTGCAAATCAGGACTTTTTTTGGAGAGCTTGTACCAGCGTAAGGGTATCACAGCTTTGTCTCCCTCACCGAGGCGGTCGTGAAAATGCACCTCTCAGATCTGCGACTGCCCGGAGCCTAAACGACTGTTAGTTTCAGCTGCTACGCTCTGAAATCACCCAGTGCTTTTGCCCCAAGACCAGGTTTCCCAAATGTTGTTTCAGCCGACAATGAAGCATGGCAGGCCTGGTAGAGCCCTTCCTGAAGATGCAGCCTTCCCCTGACCGTGGCTTTGGCTCCGGTCCCATGGTGGCCTTACAGAACTGTGCTTCGCACTGCACTGCAGTCCGAGACGCCTCCGTCCAACCTACTTGCCCTCCCTCCTTCGCCTGGGATCAGGCCTGCATCACTGTCTGACGACTCTCCCAGGCCCCTCCGGCTCCCTTCTCATTTTTTCTCACGTGCATTGACTCTAATAAACGTCTTGTGTGCTTAATCCTATCTTGGCATTTGCTTCACGGACGATCGGGACTAACCCACACAGAGGATACAAGGACATCTTCAGCTGCACCCTAGCTTACTGTCCCTGAATTATGACACTGCCCTGCAGGTCATCATCGCCGGCCTGTTGTTCCACACAGTCACCCTCAGTCCTACCCCCGGGCCTATACTCTGTGATGAACTCTTTTCCCTTTTCATCCACGATTCTGTTCTTCTACACTTCTTCACAGGACGTTTACTCATCATTTTTAAAGCTTTTGACTGAAGTGTAGCATACGCACTGAAAAATGCACGTTTTTAACTGAGTTCTAACAAAGTGAATGAGCTCCCAGGTCATGAAACAGACCTTCCCCGGTACCCCAGAATACTCTTCCATGTTTCTTTCCAATCACATTCTGTGACCCAAGCGTCACCGTGATTCTGACTTCTGAAAGCACACATTGCTTTTACCCTGTTTTTTTTCTTTATATAAGTGAAATCATTTAGTATGTGGGTTTTTGTGCCTGGTTTTTAAAGCTCAATATTATGCTTAGGAGATTCATCTATATTTTTGTGTATAATTATAGTTTATTCTCAACAAGGCAATCCTGTAGAATATACCACAGTTAATGTATATATTCTATTGTTAGAATTTTCAGTAATTTCCAATTTAGCACCACTATAAATAGTATTACTATGAACATTCTATTAAAATTTCTTCTTAGGAATATATGTGCATGTTTCTATCGGGTTTACCTAAGAGAGGACTTACTGGGTCGTAAGTACTGTGCAAGTCACCTTCAGTAGACGCTGCCAGTTTTCCAAACTGCACCATTCATACTCCCTCAACGGAGTTTCAGAAGTTTAGTTGCTACCCGTTCTTACCAGTACTTGAAATTCCGCCTTTTACTTCACCCGTCCTGAGGGGGCTCTCCCTGCCCATCTGCACATCGTGCTAGTGCCTCCATGGCACCAACCATGGTGCCACAGGGAGCTATTGCTGTTGGTCCTTAGCCCACTCCTTTGCCAAGTCCCACCAGGCCTGTGACTGGGAGGTGCTGCTCGTTGCGCCTTTCTGGACCGGACGGAGGCCTGGCTTCCAGCCCCCCCAGTCTCGCCGCGGGGTGCGTGAGACGGCTCCCCAGGCAGGCTCCTCTGCAGCACGGATGCGCGTTTCCGCAGCTGAAGCTCGCTGAAGGTGTTCTTTGGAAGTGATCTGCAGGGACAAGTCCTTGCACTTGTTCCGTTCCTACCACACACAGGGTGGCAGAGATGCTGTGTTTCTCCTACTCTTTTGCCCTGAGGCTTAGCAAGATGAGACGTTCGTCCAGGGGGTTCCCAACCTGCTCTCTTTGCAAGGATGCGTAGTTTCTGTCTTCTTTCTCCGCAGGCACATAAGATTTTTGCTGTCCCAGAGTGTAGAATTTAGTCAAGGGTACAATAAATGCACCCAGTTTTTGTTTCCAAAAGGACCCAAGTTCATTTTATTAAAATAAATCAGATATCAATAAAACTTTTACTTTTAAGCATAAATATTATCATCCCTAGCATTAGAATTTGTCTCTAGAATTGAAAGACTCAGAAATAGGTTTCTGAAATATTTTAAATCTCCCAGTTCTGCTTTTTCTTAGCATCTAAGTGATTAGTAATTCTATATGACAAATGCAACGCCTGTATTTTGGCCAGAGCTAGGCAAAAAAGAAGACGCGCCCCCCCTCCAAAAAAAAAAAAACAGAAAAAAGAAAGAAAAAGGTGTAGGTGTTCCTTATGGTTGCATAACTTGTTTTCAAGACCCAAGGCAATAACAGACAGTAATAATCAAATTATTACAGAGTAAGTTCTGCTCTCTTCTTGATATTTTTTACCCACAGTCACCTTTTATTGGAATAAATGCGGGCTACGTGCTTGGAGAGGATTTTTACAATCATACAGGAAGAATTATTTTACCAAGCTGACACATGTTACTTTTCCCAAAGCAAGAGACAAATAATTTGTAACTTTCATAGTTCCATTTCTTCATATAAAGTTCCCAAGAACAAGTGACTAGATGATTATAAACAACTTTCCAGCTCTGCATTATTATGATGCAATGCTTGGCAAAAATCCACAAAGGATGCAAACATACATTTCATTTATTTTATATATTTTATAGCCCTTACATTTGACATATTTTAGGTTTTTTTAAGAAAAAGGATATTAATACTTAACAATTGCAGAATAAGAGATAATTCTCTTTAAAAATAACATTTAGGAGAGGATTCAAGATGGCAGCAAACTGAGTGGAAGCCACACTGACACTCTCCCAGGACCAAACTGGAATTACAACTGAGATAGAGAAAAACCATCCTGAATAATCAACTGCCACTGAAGACGAGCTGGAGAGCACCCTCATCACCAAGGATGAAAAGTGGAGACCCCACAGAGACTGGTAGGAAGTGTGGGGGCGAGAGGGCCGGCTGGGCCCCCACAGGAAGCAGCTGAAGGGCTGGAGGGAGGTCTCAGCTGTGGGGGTTCCCACTGAGGACTCTGGGGCCTAAACCCCAGGCTGGGCTCCCCAGCCCAGAGATCAGAACCGAGAAAGGTGCCCACATGACATCTGGCTGTGAAAGCAGCCGGGTTTCTGTCTGCCAGGGAGAGGCGGCTGGAAATGCAGGCACCCTCTTAAAGAGCCAACACACAAAGCCTTTGACATGTTGCTTAGGTGAAGTTTAACCAAATCCCCAAGGGCAGGAAGGCCCCAGCTGACATCTGTGTTATAAAGGTAATGGCCACAGTGCTGAGTTCTCACTCAGGCATGGAAGCTGTGGGCTGAGTTGCACAGCATTTGCCAGTGCATGGGGGACACAGCACATTTGACTGTACCTGTGTCAAATAATAGTCCTATGACTACTTTCTTTTCTATCCAGTACTTCTAAAGGGAAAGAATTGTAGCTTACTCACTCACGTATATTCCCTGAAGTTTCCAACACAGAGATTAATAGGTGTTTGGTAACGAATTCTTATGAAATTGATTTGAATGAGCCTGACAAGATCTTATGAGATAATGAAATGAAAGGATTGGTTTTGGGACCAGAAGAAGTCCAAGTCTTGGCTTGTGGTAACCTTAAGCAAGTTTTTTTTAATTTTATGAATTTTAGTCTTATCAATTGCAAAATGAAATAATGTTACCTGTCTCAAAGCATTACACTAAAATGAAAGAATTTAAAAGTACCAATTAAGTAATAGGCATAGGAATTAAACGTGTGTGTGATATACACATTTTATTGTCAGATCTTCAAAGGTTGTGAGCCCTTTATATTAAAATTTTGTAGGATAAAGCCATCTCTCTTATATTTAGAATAATCCTTTTGCTTAATTTTGTATGGCCCATAGGCCCCTCTAAAAAGAAGTTCCATGTAGCCTTTCTGTGGGGTTTGAATTACAGTTTTTAGTATTATCTATATGTAGCATTTAGTGGCAACACTTTGTCTCTGAATGGTGAAACAACTACAAATGCAAATAGTTCCTTTTCTATGTAGAGTGAAACATGACTATAAGTACTTTTCAGAAGAGCAAATAGTTATTTATATTGAAAGTAAGAAAACATTATATTAAAAGTGTCTTTGTCACTAACTCTTTGCAGTAATATAGTGTTTGCATAAAATATCAAGCACATTTTCTCACCGTTGTCACAGAAATTCAGAATTTAGAAATAAGTTTACTATTGCTATTAGAAGTAGATACTCTCAGTAGCTGTGACCTCCTTATGCTTCTAGAGAAGTACAGCAAAAATAGTAACTGGTCAGCATTGCAGAATCTCAGAAAATTTTAAAGGTCTCATGATGACTCTACACCCTGGAGTTAGGAAATGGTACAGTGCAAACCCAACTCAAAACTGAAAATTGTAAAAAACCTTTGTATAAATTAAAATATTTTTTTAAATCCTCACCCAAAGATATGTTTTTTATTGATTTTAGAGAGAGAGGAAAGGAGAGATAGAGAGAGAGAGAAACATCGACCGGTTGCCTCCCATATGCGCCACGACAGGAGATGGAACTTGCAACCTAGGTATGTGCCCTGACTGGGAATCAAATCCACAACCTTTTAGTGTATAGGGTGACACTCCAACCAACTTATCAACTGAAATAGCCCAGCCGAGGCTACTAAAATACATTTTCATGGCAATATTTTTTTCTAGCCTCTCCTCCATGCCCTGACAGCCCATATCCAATGATTACTAACAAGAAATTCAGGGGAGAGAGAGAAAATATTTGCAAATCATGTATCTGATAAGGGTTTAAATCTAGAATATATTAAAAACTTTTACAACTCAACAATAATAACAAAACAAAACAAAGAACTCAAAAAATGAGCCCAGCCGGACGTGGCTCAGTGGTTGAGCATCTACCTAGGGTCCAGACGACTGGGGTTTGATTCCCGGTCAGGGCACATGCCCGGGTTTCGGGCTCGATCTCCAGTCAGGGGTGTGCAGGAGGCAGCTGATCAATGACTCATCATTGATGTTTCTCTCTCTCTCTCCCTCCCCTTTCCTCTCTCTGAAATCAATAAAGATATATTTTAAAAAATAAAAATAAATAAGCAGAGGAGTCAGAAAGACATTTCTCCAAGATATACACATGGATCTCCAATAGAAAGAAGAGAAGAAAGAAAGAAAGAAAGAAAGAAAGAGAGAGAGAGAGAGAGAGAGAGAGAGAGAGAGAGAGAGAGAGAGAGAGAGAGAGAAGGGAGGGAGGGAGGGAGGGAGGGAGGGAGGGAGGGAGGGAGGGAGGGAGGGAGGGAGGGAGGGAGGGAGGAAGAAAGAAAGAAAAGTGTTAGTAAGAATGTGGAGAAATGTGAAATATTGTACGTTGCTGCTGGGAATGTAAAATGGTGCAGCTGCTCAGGAAAAAGTATTGTTTCCTCAAAAATTAGAATTTCCATAAGATCTAGCAATCCCACCTCTGGGTATACACTGAAAGTAACTGAAACCATGAACTTGAGCAGATATTTGTTCACCAATATTCACAACATTATTCACAATTTACATTCATAGAATTATTCACATGAGCCAAAAGTGAAAACCCAAATGTCCACAATGGATACATGGTTAAATAAACTATGATATATACATACAATGAAATATTATTAAGTCTTAAAAAGCTAAGAAATTCTGACACAAGGCACAACATAGATGAACCTTGAGAATATAGTGCTGAGTGAAATAAGCCAGTCACAAAAGGACAAACGCGGTGTGATTCCACTTGGAGTAGGTATATAGTCGAATTCATGGCTGCAGAAGAATGGAACGGGGTTGCCCGGGACAGCAGAGGAGAGGGAACTGGGAGTTCTCATCTAATGGGGCAGAATTTCAGTTTCTCGAGATGTACAGTGGTGATGGTCACACATAATGTAACTACACTTAATGCCATTGAACTGGAAACCTAAACATTGTTAAAATGGGATATTTTGCTGGTATATTTTATCGCAATAAAAAAGTATTAACACAAAAGGGAGTGCAGGTGCTGATAGATAGTTGATGATAGAAAGATGATAGATGATAGGTGATAGATAGATGATAGATAGATAGATAGATAGATAGATAGATAGATAGATAGATAGATAGATAGATAGATTAGATAGATAGATAGATAGATAGATAGATAGATAGATAGATAGATAGATAGATAGATAGATAGATAGATAGATATAGATGATAGATTAGATAGATGATAGATGATAGATAGATGATAGATAGATAGATAGATAGATAGATAGATAGATAGATAGATGATAGATAGATAGATAGATATAGATAGATAGATGATGATGATAGATAGATAGATAGATAGATATAGATAGATAGATGATAGATAGATAGATATAGATAGATAGATGATAGATAGATAGAGATAGATAGATAGATAGAGATGATAGATAGATAGATAGATGATAGATAGATAGATAGATAGATAGATAGATAGATAGATAGATAGATAGATAGATGATAGATATAGATAGATAATTTTTAAAGTTATATTTTAAAAATCCTAAAAGGGTAAAGAAATATAGATAAGATAGGCTTGAATTCAGACTTATGCTTCTTAAATTGGGAATCCAGTAGAGATTATCAAAATTCCACTATTTCTCACCTCTGTCTACTCAACATATAATATTTCTAGAATATCTCTGTCTTAGGCTGCTAAGTTTCTTGTTTTGAGGGATAAATAAAAGATCTCAAAGTTACATTAGAATTAAGCTGGATATAGTGCAAGGGCAAATACAGATTACAGTCAAGGAGGGGTCAATACTGGAAATCTAATCTCAGTTATCCCATCTAAAGAACAAGTCGGGGAATGTAGTTAGGAGGGGAAAAATAATCAGAAGCAGGGGTTGCCAAAACAGAGTGCAATGTAAGGAAATATTATATGGTCCAAGAAAAAAGCCTTAGACAAAGCTAAAGAACTAGCCTTGCTTTTACTGAATGCTGGCCCAGTGTTAGTGAGTTGTAGGTCAGTCAAAATAAAGTCCTATTTAGGGGAACTTTGTCTCCACATTTTAGTCTTCATGTATAGGCCTTATATTTCTTCGCCTCCATATGTCTCTCTCCCTATCTTCTGTTTTGGTTTCCTACATCATCACAGCTCAAATCACACTAAGATCTTGTCAACACTGGACAAGGGAGAAGAGTAGGAAATTGAGTGGCTGGAAAATAGATGATGGCTGAGAATGCACTTGAGCTCAGACCAGACTGGAAACAACTAAGTTAACTGCAGCAATAAATCCCAGGTAAGACACCTTTATGGTTTATGATATTATGTCTGAAGGATGGTGGGACCTCAGACAGTCGGTAGTGTAGGAAAGTCAATTAAAGTGGGCATGGAATTCCAAGAGATAACTCGGTTTGTACTGGGAGTGAGAATATGCCCAAATGTCATAACATTTCTGTTAGGGCGCTGGGGACAAGTAGGATAAAGAATTGTCTTTAAACTCAAAGAACGGAATTGCCTGGAACCAGGCTGTTCTAGTTAGTCCAATCAATGCTTGAGATTAAAGCTAGGACCCTAAGCCTTGGAGAGGGCTGAGGTCAATGATGGACTAACTACAGAGGGGTGCATGACTAAATGAATTCTGTCCTTGGGCCTAGGTCAGTGCGGAACACAGACATAAGGAGACATTACTACAGGACTAAGTAAGAGGAAATTTTGGAAAACATAGTTAGAAGACACAGGAGCTAATGGCGTACTGACTGGGTTGCCAAAACCTGCTCCTGAAGGAGCCTGGTTTAGTGCTTCTATTTTTACTCATCCTGTCAGTGTTAGCTCTCCTTGGGGAAACTGAAGCAGGCTTAGTGTATCTGTTGAACCACCTATAGGTAGCTTAGGGAAAACAGTGGAAAGGGGGCAGTCATTAACACATATTCTCTTGATTTCTTTTAGTCCCTGTGCCTCTTTTGTTTCATTTCTTTTTAATTGTGCATAATATAGAATTGAAGAATAATTTGACTTTTAAATCATATTTATTGAATAGTATTTTATTGGTATTTCTCAACTCTACCCAGCACTCCAGATACAAAAACACTAAAACATATTATGTTTAATATATGTGGTCCCACACTGATTATCTAATTCTAATCTAAAACAAATAGGCATGAATGGAACCATGGAATTCATTAAAGAAGTAATACCTGTAGTGCCAGATTTTACTATCAGATAAGAAAATTTCTTTGAGGGTTTCATTCTTATGAGTCAACTCTGAGATTCAAACTGATAGTCAAAAATATTTGGCTTGGTAGGTTCTGTGTTTTAAGATAATTTGAATAATTATGACTTCAGGCAGACTATGTGTTCTCCAGTTCACCACAGTCCCTACGAGCTCCTGCTGATGGTTCTTAACTGCTACACACATTTTTCTAACCTGTTTTGTCACTGAATATGATTATCATCATTATGGCAGACCTTTGACATGTTTTGAGAAATACATCTAGAGATTTGGCAAGGTCTCGAAGCCCAGCATACTCTAGTAGCAGACCTCAAGGAAGGAAAGACCAAGCTGTACCAATGCGGTTAGCTTAGCTCCACCACACCTAAGGGTCATGCTCTCCACATACATACCAGCTTCAGAGCCATGTGCCAGGTTCATGGTGACTGGCAGAAAACTAACGTTACCACTGTAGGTTGGTTTGTTTGTTTACTTTAGTTCCATCTTTCTACTTTTTTTTCCAAATAGACTTATTTTTAAAGAACAGCTTTAGACTTACAGAAAACTTGAGAAGATATTACAGAGTGTCCCTATATCTCACATATAGTTTCCACTATTATTAACATCTTACATTAGCAGCATGCATTTATTACAGTTACTGCACTAATATTGATACAATCTTGTTACGAACTGTTTGTCTCCCCCCGCCCAAATTCATATGTTGAAATTGTTATGTCTGAGAATCAGATCCCCTATGCGGCGGAAAGACAATCACTCCAGAGCTGATAATGTAACAGCAAAAGGGACTTTTATTCCCGCTAGCTGGGGTTCGGTCGTATCCAACGCAGTGGAATTCCGACTCGAACCCCGATCTAACTTTCCCACAAGCTTATATAGGGCTCCAGTGAGCAAGCAATCATTGTCAGTTACAAAGTTACATGGGTTATAAATTCTTTAGGAAGGGTGGGCTCAGGATGTTTCTCAACCACAGGCGCCTGAAGCTTGAGTGCACCTGGTATTCGTCAAACCCACCGATTTAAGTTAATTCCTGGAACTGCCTCCACCCTCTGCAGTTTACTGAGTCACTCATGGATGCCTTTTGTCCTGCCCCGGGGCCTAGGGGCCTGCCTCTGTCTTGGTGGGTCCTCACAAAATTATAACCTCCAGTGTAATGGGGTTAAGAGATGAGGCCTTTGGAAGGACATTAGGCCATGAGAGTGGAGCCTCTTGAATAGGTTGAGTGCCCTCATGAGAAGAGACAGAGCGGGCGCAGGCTCTCCGCTTTCTGCCGTATGAATTACAACCAGAAGTTGGGATTGGGATCCTCACTAGGACCCCACCATGCTGGCATGGATTTCCAACCTTCAGAACTATAAGGAACAAATGTCTGTTGTTTATAAGCTACACAGTTTCTGGGACTTTTTATAGCAGCCCAAACTGACTAAAACAATTATTATTAACCAAAGTCCACACTTGATTCAGATTTTCATATTTTACCTAATGTCCCCCTTTTCTGTTCTAGGATCAATCCAGAATACATTAAATTTAGTTTCCATGTCTCTTAGGCTCCTCTTAGGTGTGACAGTTTCTCAGAATTTTCTTGTTTAAGGTAACTTTGACAGTTTTGAGGAGCACTGGTCAGGTTTTTTGTAAACTATCTCTCTACTAGAATTTATTTGATGCTTTTCTCATGATTAGACTGAGATCATGGGTTTTCAGGAGGAAGACCACAGAGGAAAAGTGCCATTTTCGTTACGTCATTACATTCTATCAGTATGATTTACCACTGTTGATGTTGACCTTAGCTAACTTGGTGTTGTTCAGGTTTCTCTACTGTAAAATTACCCTTCCTCTTCCCCATTCCATACTGTACCTTTGGAAAGAAGACCCTGTGGGAAGTCCGCACTTCACAAGTCTATACTTCTTTGAGGAAGGAGTATCTATGTAAATTATTTTAAATTTTTCTGCATGGGAGATTTGTCTATTCTTCTCCATTTATTTACTTAACCCAACAGGTATTTTATATCAGTATGGACTTATAAATATTTGCTTTATATTTGGGTTATAGTATACTACTTTATTTATTTTGTTCTCAAGTTGTGGCATTTTGGGCTACTGTTCCAGATTTTAGTTGGCTCCTGTTCCATTTTGGCATACTCTCATTAGTTTATTCAGAGGAAGGCACTTATTTTCTGATGCTGGAAAATGTTCGACTCATCTTATATATTTCTTGCCCCAGTCCTATGATCCAACATTCCTCCAAGGAAGTCTGGTTCATTTTATTAGAAAATGGTTTTAGAAATCAAGATCTGGGTGCTAAGTGTGGTTGTTGCTAGCAGACTGTCATTGCTTTTAGGCCCTCTCAGATGACAAAGGAAGGAAATACATGTGTGTTTACTAACTCATTTATACACATCTATAAGTATTTGTATGTGTATCCATCTGTATCTATATTAAACGAAACATAAATTCATACTAATGTCTCCAACTCTAATTTGTTACTAGATGAATCGTTTTAGTCTCCTTCCCTTGTTTATCTAAATACTCCTTGTGTAACATTGAGGACCTTGTCTCCCACCATTAACCAACCATTTACTTAATTGTTTAAATTGTTCAGCTACATGTGTAGTAGTATCAGAATTGTCAGCCTGTACCCCACATGCCATAGATTTTTCAAGAGTCAAAATTTCAAAAGTTAATTCTGTAAAAGTTAACTTTCTATATTATATGTAAAGCAAGTATAAAAATGGCAGTTATTCTATTCCCAATACATTTAACACAGAGCATACCACACTTTAAAATCAGAATTCATGTATCTTTGTTCACTATAAAATCTCATCAAAATTTTAAATAATTGGAGAGATATAGATTTTTAAAAGCACACAGCTCATATAAAATCTAGGTAACATTATATGTGGAGGGTGCAATTTAAATTCTAAGCAGATTTTATTAATCCTTACCTCCATTTTGAAATAAAGAAAATGAAACAGAATTTTAGTAAACTGGGAGAGTGAAAATGTTCCTTCAGGAAGACATTTTAGTGCTAGAAAAGGGAATTATAAGCAGAAGTCAATTCTTTTCATGTTACCACAGAGGCCTCACTCAAGCTTTATAGAAAAATCTTGTAAATATGAGATTTTTTAAGTATCTATATATATATTTGTAAATTAAATTGATAATTACAAAATTTCACTTAAGAAAATTTAAGAATGACCTGTTTATAAAACATGTCTGGCATGTATTAGAGAGGAAGAAACAAGTGTGAAAAGTTGGAGGAGGGATAACACATACATCACGATGAGGCTGCTGAAGACCTACAGAACCTGCGCAGAAACCTTTGTCCCTTTAATAAAATATGTCTCCATATGAGATCCTATCAGGGGCATGTTGGATACTTTTGGGAGTATAAAGAAAAAATAAATCTAGGCAAAGGTATCTACATATAGAACACTTTCCCATAAGCATTCCATTTAGGGGAACACTAAAAATTTTGAGAGGCATGGGTTGAATGGCAGAAGATTCACTTAGGATGCAGACAGTAGAAAGAATCACCTATAACTATTAAAAAACAAAAGCTAAGTCATGCCTTATGAAATAGAATTGATAGCTACAGTAGAAGTTTATCTTCAGCCCTAGCACCATGATCTTTTACAAAGCTTTAGAACATTTCTCTAGATGTGTCTAAAGCAAAATTTGGGTGGAAATATCTGTGAATGTTTTCTATCTTATTTCCAACATGCTAGGCTTTTTAAGTTGATCTATATAGAGATGATGATGGTATAGATTGATGATAGGTTGATGATAGACAGACAGATGATAGAAGATAATATTTATCTAACTTGATTTTCTTCTATGGGAATGCAATGAGCATGGAAAGGCCCCTTTGTCCACCCATTAAGAGTTGGGTTCTTTGATGCTTAAGTAATCTGTTGACACATTCCCGATTGCCCCATCTGTAAATCTTGTGGGAAGGAATTGGCCTGGTATTTACTCTGTTACATTAAAAGATTCCTTATTTTTTGTTTGTGGTCTCTGCAAATTTAGCTGATGTTTATCAAACTTGAGGCATTTGCGGCCTGGCTGTCTTTTTAAGTGAGTAATGGAGGAATTACTGATTTCTTAAGCTTTTCTGTTATTGCAGGGTTAATACAGACTTAAGCAATTTTTACTTGCTATATCGCTACCACAGGCAAAATGCAAACCAGTTTTTTAATTCTTCTTCTGACCTTTTCAAACAGCCTGGTCAGCAAAATAGATGCATTACAGTAAAAAATAATTATCTCCTCATTTACCAAAATCTTAGAATAAAAAATTTTTCTTAGGTGACTTCTGTTTCTTGATGCATTGCTAGCAAACAAAAAGAGACAATTATGAAAATAGCCTGATTTTGTATGTTTTATATAAAATATATGTATTGCAGAACTTTATAATAGATGCAGTTGCAAGGTGAACACTTTTTATTATTTCTTCATACCTCTCTTAGTGCGTGTGTGTGCGTGTGTGTGTGCGTGTGTGTGCGTGTGTGTGGTGTGCATTTACATCCATGTTACTACTTGGTAAAATTACATTTATAATTTGTAATCCACATAAATGGATTAAATGTATGAGACAATAGGTCACATGTTTAAGTTTGTGCCTAAATCTATGTCTATATAAATAAAACCCATGCCTGTATACTAACTAATTTTAATAATATCACTGAGGGACAATGAAATATTTAGTTTTTCAAGTGACTGGCTTTTCCTTTCTCGTTCTTGCTCTCGTTTCTCTCTCACTCTTCATTTTTCCATTTTGATTTGTATACATAATGCTTCATCTCCAACTTGATACACTTAATTGCCTTTTTGATGCAATATTTACTGTCTTATAAACAGTAACAATATAGATGAGAGAGAGGAGAAAATAATTTGGCGTATTTTAAAAGTGATAAAAATGAAATTAAAAAGTAGATTTTTTTAAAAGTTTTCATTATTAAGATTCACCAAGTTGGTGCAAGTGTCTTCACTTTGCTTCCAGGGTTGGACACTGGTCACATTAAATTGTATTTAACACATTAAGAGGTTTTGTATAAAGTTGGGAGTTCTTTGATAATTGAATCTCCAAATATCATTAGAAAGCCCCCAACATCAGATTTTGAGTTGCTTTTGTGGCTTCTCACTTTCTTCTGAAAGGAGATCCAGGAAGAAGAATGGCCTATAACGTTCGAAATTTCAATGAGGGTAATTGAAACCCGCTAGAAGTCTTCGATTTCAAATCTAACTCCCTGACAGCCTTCCCTCATCCTTTTAGCATAACTTCATCTGTTAGTACTTGTTCTGTGTCAATGCCAAACTCCAGTCACACTGAACTTTTTCACTTCTCAAATCATAATTTGCTTACAAATTGCTTCACTGCCATCTGGACCACTCCCCCCCACGCCCTGGTCTTCCCTTGGTGTGGCCCAGTCCTGCTCAGCCCTCAGGCTCCAGCTGAGGCTCCCTCAGGGGCACCTAGGCTGGCTGGGCTGGAACTCCCCCTCCCTCCTCTGAAGAAGCCCTATCTCTCCTACCAGGAGGGTATTAAAATGATTTGCTGGTCGTTGTTTTGTGCACTTTGTATGAGATCCACACGATGAGAGACTGCAACGGGGGGCAGACGAGGAAACCTGAAATTAAAGTGGAGAATGTGGAAATGAAATTTAGGCCGAACCCCGAGGGAGAAGCAGCGGCCCCACTGCGTGGCCTGAGAAGAACAGAGGCAGGGAGAAAAGGCCAACAGTGGGAACGATGTCTCTAAGAACAGTAAATGTTGGGGTTGAATTTCCAAAACGCTTTCCTACTTCTGTTGCGTTGCGCACTTTTGTGTTCCTGTGCACCGGCTATCAGAAAAGAGAAGAGGCTTTGTCCACACTGCAGCTGATGCTGACCCGCCGAGAGAAAGGTGGCCGCGGGTGCCCAGAGCGCGGGAGGAGCTGGCGGCCCGAGAGGGGCTGCAGGAGGGCGTGGCTCGGGGAGTAAGGGAGGACCCCGCCCTCGCTCGCAGGGCGCAGCTTGGAAGAAGAGCACGGTCGGGCGCCCCGCTGCGGCCGCATCCTCTCGCGGGGACAAGTGGGAGCCGAAGCTCTGAGATCCTTGTTTTTGGACTAGCAGTGTAAATTTAAACACTGATTAATTGAAGTTCTTGAAACTGTGGGCTGTTGTTTTCGTCACCTTTGAAAAGTGTTTAGCCATCGTCAGCTTAAACGTTGTCTCTGACCCTCTCTTCTGCTTGTAAAAATCCAGTTAGACACTGAGACGGCCATATCCGTGTATTCTCCGTGTCTTTTCATGTCTTCTTTCAATTTTCTTCCTCTTTATCCCTCATATAAATTCCAGATAAAGTTACTTGGGTTTATTTCCTAGATCTCCAATTTTCTTTTTAGCTGTATCTAATCTGTTATAAAAAGCATCCACTGAGTTTTCTAGTTAAATTATTTTTAATTTACTTTTTTTTTTACTTTTAAGAGTTTTCTTTGACTTTTTTTCAAATGTTTGGTCTTTATTCACATTTTGAACTTTTTTGGCCTCATATGTGTCAGTTTCACTCCTTAGTTAGCTGAGAAGCACCTTGCGATGTGTACCCTCTTCCCCTTTCACTGACACCTGAGATGTTCATTGAAAATCTGAAGTCAGCCTTATTAGCGAAATAGTATACACTGGGAAGTTGAGAAAACTTTCCTCATTTCCCAATAGCTACTGTTTGTAGCCATCTCTAAAAAGGAGTTCTGTTTTTCTACAAATAAAGGTTTGTAATTTCAGCCATAATATACAAAATGCTAAGGGGAAGCATTTATGTTCTCTAAATCATGTTTTTAATACAACCAAAGATATAAAATAATAAATTTTGAAAGAACCAGAGAAACACAAACACTTGATGACTTGACAATAAATTTTATTATAAGTATTTTAGAGTTTCATTTATATTTCCATACTATCAAAAGGAGTAGAAAACATATAGAAGTATTTTAAAGTCAAAAAGAAAGGGAGTGTTAAACACAATTATTTAAATAAAATTATGAGAATCTATTTGTACATAATACATAAGTTTTAACCAGAAAGAACTTTTGCTGTTTTGAGGAAGATAGTCCTAACTCAGGATTCTGGTAATTCAACACAGAACAGCCCGCCAAGGCTGACCGTGACAGGGCAATATGAGGAATATCAAAATATCAAAATATGAGGAATATCAAAAGTAGGATTGCCAGTTTAACATTTCATATAAATAATTATGTACTTATTCTAACAAACATTGTTTATCTGAAATAAAAATCAATTGGATATTCTGTTTGTTTGTTTTTAATTTTGCCAAATCTAGCAACTTCGTTCAAAATAAAACAACTTTGATCGAGATAGTTCTCTAATATATTATTTAATATCTAAAATAAATATAAATTCACAACTGTCGTTATACTATCCTATCAACAATGCTTCTTTCCCATTTTCCAAATTCATGCACAAATATTACTCTATTTGAAGCTTAAATAAATATATAAATAATAAATAAGTGAATAAGTTACACTTGAAAATAATTTATGTAACCATGAGAAACATTAAGTTGCTTCCGCGTGTCCTCACATCTCTGTGAGGTTAAATAGTGGCTGATGCTTTTTCTCCAGGTTAGGAATAAAGAAGAAACTGAGGCACAGGTAGGAGGGCCTCGTGGATCTTGGCTGGCAGACTAGGGTTGCCACATTAACTAAAAAGGGAAAAAAGTAGAATACAGGATTTCTAGCTAAATTTGAATTTATAGTAAACAATGAGTTTTTTAAAATATAAGTGTGTCCTAGATATAGCACAGGACATTGAAAAAAGCTGTTCATTGTTTCACTGGATATTCAAGTCTAACCTGGCATCCTGTATTTTACTTGGCAACCCTACACAGACCCACACAGTACATGATACACTGACGTAGATTCGTTTGAAGTTTCATTGGCATCTTTACTGAGGAATTCTTAGGAACCATGGAGAGTGCTTTTTCTTTTTATTTCATGGATCTTTCTTCTCAGCTCTGAAAATAAATAAAATAAAATTTAAAAATTAACAATGTTCTAGTAAGGAGTAAAGTATGGCTCTTATATTTAATACAAAAACGAATATAGTCTTAGATAGCCGTGTGTTCAAAATATTTTTATACTTTCAACTATAAATAGAGAGACCAGATAAGTTATCATCCAAATCAGAACACCAGAGACTGAAAGGGAGCCACAGTAATGGCAGGGAACAGACATAAACCCAGACCTCCCCAGGCAAACTGAGCCTTGTGGTCTTCGCAGTCATGAGTACAATAAACTCACTATTGCTGCTATTTATTTTTATTTAAAGAGGAAGTTATCTAAAAAAGATTTGCATCAGCAGCAGGAAATTATAGGCTGACTTTTGGACTGTATACTTCAGGATAAATGAATCTAAATTTTTTTAAAAAACCAACTTACCTCTTCAAAAATATCTGCACAACCTTCTGCACCCACTTTTCCTTGGGGTCCAGGCAGACCTTTTTTCCATTGTTGAGCTTTACACTGAAATGAGAGAGATATGATTAAAATCAATATTTAGTGGTTTCAGACATCCCTTTACCATTCACTCATTGTCCCTTAAGTATGGGCATAAACTCTAAGTCAAAAACAGTAGAGCTGTGAATCATGGAAGTTGCCATATTTAAATGCCACGCAGACAGAATACTGTATTCCTAGTACCCACAACTCTGCTGGCTGCTCCACCTTCCTCAGCTCTAAGCTTGCTAAAGTAAAATACCAAATCCCTTTGAAAGGACTTACATGATTTCTGAATTTGCACAGTGCGGCCCACTCTCGATCACCGTCAGTTCTCTGATAAACTTGGGGTGGAAAGGGGCGGAGTGCGTGTTAATGCACTGGCACCGGAGCTCGGTGGTTAGTCTCGGCAGAACTGCAGCTGTGAAGACAAATAAAGACAATTAAGGATCGATTTCATCAACAAACGCGGTGCCAGCTACTCGCTCCTTAATCCCATTAGGACAATCTGCTGGCTGTGTGTTTAGTAAACATCCCATCTTCAGCTAACTCATTCCTGAAGTTGAAGGCTGGATATTCTTCTTGACCCTGACCTCAGTTTTTTATTTTAAAAACCTTCCTTCCTGACAACACTGAATGACTCTCCATAAAGACTTGGAGTTGTCTTCGTGCAATGTTGACATCCTTATGATGCTTTTTTCTACTTCATATTGCTATTTATAGTATGCAAACTAAGATTCAAAAATAGGGAAATTGCCTTCAAAGAATTTGATAGAAATATATAAGTGAGTTGCACAAAGGTGTCTTATATCTTAACAAAATCCATAATGCTTAAGAGGAAACAGAAAAAGAAACTATATACTACAAACATTCTAAACTGTAATAAAAAAGATCCCAAGAAGGTGGATAATCCATCAGGGTGCCCTTAAACCAAACAGGAAATGACAGCTGTCTGAAGCTTGTCAATAAAATAGCACATGAAGGAAAATTACCTGAGCTTTCTTGCTCAATATTTCTAGATATTATGGGTAACTCTGGCTTCCAATAAGGTACACTCTAAATTATAGATTTATATTAAATAAATGCATACTACAGAGTATAATTGACAAGAACAGAATGTCTATATTCATCAAATGTTACCCTTTTCTAATTGTTGCATAGATACAGCCTAAAAAAATAAAACTTCAATTTAATTAATTGACATTAAATGACTGCAAAGATTATTTTCTTTTCCTCAATAAAAATGTTTTTGTTTTTTTAATCAAAGCATTAAGGATAACCCTGCTACCTAAGGATCATATTTAGACCCAGGAAAACTGGGTCAGAAAGATGTGCTTACCTTCGCACACGGCTGCAGAAAGCACGCAGGCTGCCAGCAGAGCAACAGCCAGCCTGGAAGTCATGTCTGTAGGAGGTCGGGTCCTTATTGGCTCTTCTAGTGCTGTGAGCTCTGTTGTCCTCAGGGACTTGTGCTGGATGAAGAGCTCCCGTGGCTTTTTATATTATCGCAGCAGCGGAGAACATGTGCACGCTCATTCTTGTATTAGGTCAGAGGAAATTCCACAATCTGCAACTTTCCGGCCACTCTCTGTGAACAAACCTGAGTCATCGCACTTCTCCAATTGGTTTCTTATCCAATTTTCAGCATGATTGAAGTTTTATTGGATCTTTAAAACAATTTAATTTTATTTGAAAACATGTTTCTTTTCAAACATGTTTAAAAGCATTTTCAAACAGAGAAGCTTCTCCGCTTGATACATTATCAGTTGTACTCCTTTTTGTTTATAAATAACTTTATCACAGTACCATCTGGCAGCTATTACAGTAAGTCATTTAGGATCATTCTTTTATGGCACAGTGGTTTCTTTAGGTAAATTATATGTACTGAAATGAGAGAGGAGATAATCTAGTTGACCACCTTTATTGGGGACACATTTTATGAGAAGTTCATTTCTAAGCATTTTGGAAGGTTTCCAGGAACTATTATTGCTCTCAAGGAACATAGTACAACTTCTCAAAAGATCAAAAGATTCGGTTTTCAAAGGTATGCATAACAGAATGAAAGGGCACACCTTTCATTCTGTTCCACAAATATTTGTCAGGTAAGTCCTCAGAAATGTGGGGATCTAGACATGGATAAGATGAAGTACTTGTTCTTAAAGAGTTTGATCTTCAGAAGAAAGCACCATAAGGACCTGACGATATTAAAGACCAGACAGGAGGCATGAAGATGTTAATTCCAGCAGGGACATAAGGGCAGAATCTTCCATAAGCAGTCGGATTTGAGCAGGGTGTTGAAGGCTAGAGGACTTGAATAGATAAAGGGGAAGAACGCATTCTAGACAGGACACTCAAGTGGTAAAGTGAAGATACACGTATGTTCCAGGAAGCGGTTCACTGGTGCTGCTTAGTTGAGGTGGAATGAATTACCTTAATGGAAAGGTCAACAACGCGTGCTCTCATGGAAAGAACATGTGGGTTCAAACTCTAGTTCAGCTACCTAATTTTTGTGTGGATTTTAAACTTTCTGAGTTCTAGTTTAAATATCTATACAATGGGTTAAATAATACCCACCTAACTCATAAAGTAGGTATATGTAAACTTTCAGCTTAACTTTTAAATTGGTAAATTATCATCTGCCCAAGAGCTATAGTTTATGTTTCTCATTTTTGTCAGATTTATTGACTTCTAAATAGTAGATATTCAACTGACAATTTTCTAAGAATCTCATTTGCCTTAGAGGCATTCTTGAAAAAAAGGTTGGTTTCTGAAATACCAAGTTCAGCCAGATTATAGCATGTAATGTAATAACATAATAAAATAAAAATGACACCAGTTCAAGCTATGGCTTGCTATAATTAAAGCTCCAGATCAAAATCTGATTGTCTTAGAATTCAAGTTGCCCTTTCAAATTGAAAACCTGTTGTATGGAGAGTTTTAAAATCTATAGAATTTCAGAACACTTAAGAAAAAACTAGTTTAAATATTCACATAGGATTTAAGTTAAATAAATTCTTTAATAAATAAAAAAAAAGATTGTGGTTTGGGAAGAAAACTTCCTTTGCTGAGAGATTTGTGTAATGACCCCAGTTAGCTTCTTTTTTTAAAGATTTTTTAAATTGCTTTTTAGAGAGAGAGGAAGGGAGAGGGATAGAGAGAAACACTGATATGAGAGTGAAACATCGATTGGCTGCCTTTTTCACTCCCCCTACTCAGGTCAAGTCCACAAGCCCCGGTATGTGCCCTGACCTGGAATAGAACCAGCAACCTTTCTGTGCATGGGATCATGCCCAACCAGCTGAGCCACACTGGCCAGGGCCCAGCTAGCTTCTTAAATATCATTTTAAATTACTTGATATTAGGGACACTGTGTGTGTGTGTGTGTGTGCGTGTGTGTGTAAATTAATTCTCACAGCAATCAGACAAATAATAATGTCCTCATTTTACAGATGAGAAATCTCAGCAGTGTCTCCAAGTTCATGTATCTAAGTAGTGATAGACCTGATGGTTCCAAAAGTTACTAGTTTTGCCTGGCCAGTGTGGCTCAGCAGTTGAGCATTGACCTAGGATCCAGGAGATCAAGGTTCGATTCCTGGTCAGGGCACATGCCCAGGTTGTGGATTCCTTGATCCCCAGCAGGGGGCGTGCAGGAGGCAGCTGGTCAATGGCTGTCTCATCATTGATGTTTTTCTCTCTCTCTCCCTCTCCCTTCCTCTCTCTGAAATCAATAAAGATATATTTAAAAAAAAAAAAAAGTTACTAGTTTTAGCCCTGATCTAAAAGCACATTCACAAAGGGAGTTGAAAGTACTTTACTTCAGGACACTAGGACATTCAGGCCATCTTTTTATGATTCAATGAAGTTTCTTACTCTATCTTTCTTGAGTCCTCAAAGATTGGCCTGGGTTTCCTTGGATAAGGAACTCTAAGACCTTCCATTAGTAAAAGTTTATCCACTTCTGGGGAAGTACACACTTCTAAGGAATTTCGCTTGATTCAGCCTCTTTCCCAGGAGGCTCGATAGAACAGTGAGATTTTCCACACGGGTGGAAACGCCCTGTCTCAGTGCTTTCCAAAGAGGTTATCTGGCTTACGAGCAACCATGTTTTTCCTTACTCTTCCCCCAAGCAACCTAAGACTTGAGGACAGAATACCTGAGTTACATTACCTTCTGCAGCAAAGCAAATGTTTATTATATATAATGTGGTTCCTGTTGTTTTTAATTCTACTGTTTCAGGAACCTGATTGCTCACTCATTCATTTACTATATATTGATTACATGCTAATGCCAAGTGTTACAGCAGGAGATGTGATTACTGTGTAAATAAGATATAGTCTCTGATTTCAAAGAGTTTGCAGTCTGGTCCCAGATATAGACAATTATTCAAGCAACTACAATACAGTAATGGGTGTCAGAGGATTACAGAAAGCTCTGTGAGCAGATGAACAGAGCCTCTGAAGCAGTTTTGATGAACTGATAAAGAAACAACTTAAAAACTGTGACCAACTCCCAGTCAGGGCATAAGCCCAGGCTTGTAGCCTCGATCCTCAGTTCTGACCTAATACTGGGAATGAGTAGAAGTAAAACCGATGGGGTGGGAGACAGGGTGGCTGCCTTGCTCGCGGAGGGAAAGGCAAGTATAAGGTAATGAGATATGAGGACATGACCCATTTGGGTTCCTGACACTGTTGAGCATTGTATAAAAAACAGTGTATGGAATGAGGAGAAGAAAAGGTTGAGTCCGGATCTTTAAGAAAATTGACAGTTTCTTTGCTTCGGTAATATTGGTTTGTTCGGCAAGGACATATTCTCACATGGACAGATGACGACATGACTGGTCAGTCTCCCATCATCGGGACTCAGTCATACTAGTGGCACCACTCAGGTACTCCGAGTCCTGAGGACTTGCAAACTTCCCAACCCCTCAGGGGTTGGCAAAAATACAAATAAAAAGACCCTTTGTATTTCTGTTGAGTCCCACCAACACGGGCACCCCTTGCCATCTCAAGCCCATCTCCTCATCTCCCCCCCTCAGAGGGTGGCCCACCCTCGCACCTCCTTAGGGCCGAGCCAATGAGCTCCGTTTAACCAGATGCCCCCCGGTAAGCGGCGGGCAGTCGTCAGTCGGGCGGCCTCTCTGCCAACGCCCATCCCTCACCCCGCAGCCCCGAGCCTCACGTCCTCGGCCGCTTCATCAGAAGCAACAGTGGACAAAGACAAAGTGACCACTTCTGTAGAGGTTGCCCTTTGAGTCATTGCGTAGGAAGCAGAAGGACTAGATGGGGTTGAGTAGAAAAATGGGCCGATTATCCTATTTGAAGAAATGCTGCTTCAAAATAGAGCAGGGTGGAGTGGAAAGTTTAATAAAGCTGCACATCGATACGAAGGATACTTTATCACCCACTAGGGATGAGTAGACTTTATGGGGCTATCGGCCATTAAGCTGTTTATTTAAGTTCTTACCGGCTCCTGAAACACGAGAAGCACTTAACAACCAGAGCATCCAGAGATCTTCACCATAGTCATGGGACCAGCTCTATCATCCAAGACAGGGAAGGGCCCGAGAAAAAGCCAAGGAAAGATGGGCATTTACTTTCCCACATCTATACATAACTCTTCTTTTTCCATTAAACCCCCCGCAGGAAAACTGAATGTCTTTTTGGTATGTTAAACCATCTAGGTACCCCACCTCCCTTCATATAGGTATTTTAGAATTAGGGCTTCTTTGTAAATCCAAACAAAGTTGAATTCACATAACAACGTAGAATGTGGTGGGGAAAACATAGGTTTTGAATTGAGATGAACTTGGTTTTGAATCGAGTCCCATGTTCTACTAATCAGGAGACCCTGAACAAGACGATTCTATGTTGGTGTTATACCTGCTGCTGCTTAAATCTGAGCGACATTTCTTAATCCCAGTAGTTAAATCTCAATTTAAGCCTGGAATTGTTTCTCCCTTTGAGGAAATTAGTCTCAGCTCAGACATCCCTGAGGGTAAAAGAACCATAGACAAATGCTTAACACATATCACTGAGTCTGACTTACAGTGTTGTTACTGCTAAGATCATAAACATAAAACACCTTTCCCCCGAAATTTTAGTAAATAAAACCCAGAGTTAGCTGAAAGATTGAAAACATTCTTACTTTTTTTTTTCAGATAATGTGTGTGTGTGTGTGCGCGCGCGCGCGCGCTTTGTTAAAATAACTTAATCTGCTCCAGTGCCTCAGGACATTTCAGTTCTGTCTTCAAATTCAAATGTCTTGAGTTAATAATTTGTAAAAATACTAAGCAAAGTTGAAGCATGCTGCTAAAGGTGTTCAACCCTTTAAAGAAAAGTCATTTTCCAAAGTCTTGACAAGTTGGAGAATCAAACAGCTAAATGCATGGGTTTTTACCAATGTCAAGTATAAGTGTTGGAAAAAGACAAACCTGCCTTCAAGCCTAGCTTCACCGCTTATTAGACAAACAACCGTGGGATTTTTTTAACCCCATTGAGTCTTAGTTTCTTTATCTGTAATATGGGAATAAGACCAGTTCTATAGGATCACAGTGAGAGTTAAATCAGGACCAAGAGTGGGACATGTCATCTGTCATTTAAGTCACACTTAACTTTGCCTGGAGTGGGAGAACCACATTTTTTTTTAAAGTTTACCAATCAAAAAGTAAACATGTATTGGCACAACACACCCCATAAAGTTTACCTCTAGTTGCTTTTATTTCTTTCAAAATTGTAGAGTTTTCTTTTTTTGTGCCTAATAATTCAATTCAAATTTGTGTGTTAAAAAAAAAAAAAAAAGTGCTATTGAGATACACTGAGAATTGAGTATCATTTCCAATTCTATCTCCCAAATCAATGGAGATTTTGAGATAGAGTTTAAAGGATGGGATTGGAGGAAGAGGCTGGTTGTGGAAACAGGTGTTTATTTTAGATTGGGACTCTAAAATCAGCCTACCTACAATATGAAAAAAAACCAAATGTAAAACTTTATTTGTAATTATTTCTTTTCTTTGTTAAATGTATACAACAAAGTTTTATACACCTATTTTCTTTGTTATATTTATAGTAAAACCATTTAGAGAGTGTTTATTCCAATGTTTACAATAAAAGATATATTTGAAATGACAACAATTGTATAGTACTTGTCCCTGGAATTTCTTTCATGTGAAGTAAAGATCATAGAAAATGAAATCACTTGGCAGAAAGGGAAGTTGCTATATTAGAAATGACTGGACTTACACACGGGTTTAATTATATCTTGAGGTAAACAAGACCCATACAAGCAATTGAGTCAAGTGACAGGAGAAAAAAATAAAATGTTTTTAAAATGCTGACTCAAGGTGCTCTAATTTTATAAGGATATTTTCTTCCTTTTTGAAAAAGTCCTTTCATTATTTTGCTCTTTCGCTTTTATAGCTAGGTGATACTGAGAAACCCTGAGCTGAGATTAAACGTAGCAATTTGGAGAAAGCTTAAGTGAAAAACCATGTCTTATGTTTTAACTCCTTTATTGTTTCTCTCATAACCCTCCTTCTTACAACGTTCATTGTTTTAAAGGTTTCGTTTCAAATATGAGGGTCACTTTAACTAGTCCTCCCCACTTTGGCCTTAGGGACTGGTGAAGAATTGAAGACAGTTTGGCCAGAACACAAACTCTGCACTGGTGGATTCCACTGGAGAGAAGAGCACTCAGCCGTTCGTGTGATTGTTTGTTGACAGTTGTCTCACCCACTTGACTGGAAATTCCAGGAGGCCAGAGTCCACTTCTGCCCCATTTCTATCACGTGCCAGGTTCCAGCCCAGCGCCTGCCCCCAACTGGTGCTCTATAAACATTTCCTGCGCGAAAGGACAAATTCCCCAGCTCTCAGAGCCTGTCCCAGCAAAGGGAAGTGAAAACGCTTAGCGTTATCCACCTCTGAGCTCCTCAGGGACAATCGCTTTATTTACATGGGCCCGGAAGAGCTGAGCATGGAAACCACAGTTTTGCTTCCTGCTGGCTCGGCGGGCACAGGGGGGCGGTAACCCGGGCAGCGGGCAGCGGGCAGCGGCCTCCTCCCTGGTGGGTTCACGGCCCATCCTCCGGCTGCGCCGGCTGGGGTGAGAGGTGGCAGGCAGGTGAGGGCGGGGAACAGCGGGGACTTCCAGGGCTGGCACTCGCTGGTAAGGAAGGGCACGAAGGGCTCTGCCGCTCCTTCTGCCCATCGCCCGAGTCTCACGGGCTGTAAGCACCCAGAGCACAGCATCTGCAGAAGCCAGTGAGTGAACGTGAACCGTGTCCACAGGTTTAGTCTGATGAGCCCAGGTGCTAAGACTAAAACAGATCAGCTTCCCTTTTAGGCATTACCTCCGTGGTTCTTAACATTGTTTTAATTTTAACTACTTAATCATTTGAAAATATAATGAAAGTTTTATACACCAATTTTCTTTGTTAGATTGATACTAAAACCTTTTAGAGAGTGTTTGCGCCAATGTTGATAATAAAAGGTATCTTTGAAATGACAATACTTATATATTACTTGTCACTAGGATTTCTTTTGTGTGAAGTAAAGATCATAGGAAATGAGATCACTTGGCAGAAGGGGAAGTTGCTGTATTAGAAATGACTGGACTTACACATGGGCTTAATTATATTTTGAGGTAAACAAGACCCATACAAGCAATTGAGTCAAGTGACAGGAGAAAAAAAAAAAAAGTTTTTAAAATGCTGAAAGGTATGTGCGCCCTGCTTACCACTATGTCCACTTAAACCAAAGTGTACAAAGTTGTACCTCAAGGTTCAGGAAGTTTACTGACCTCCATTAAAAGCTCTTAAGGAGTAAGCTCCATAAGGAGTAACTGGAGGTATGGTACTCGAAAATAACAAGTGGATCTCGAGTTTGCTCTCTTTAAGAGGTATCAGCTGAAAGAGAAATGACATTTTCTGACTGCTGCTTACTGTCCCTGGATGTGTCCAGGACAGAGACTTAAGAAAAAATTCTCAAAAGAGAAGGTAGAGATAGAGAAGGAAAAGAATGAATAGGAGAAAGAGAATCTTCGTATTCAATAATTTCAAGGTACGATTGACCTTTAGTTTCCTTGTCATACATAGAAGTAAAACCCAAAAAGCATCCAAAAAGATGAAAACTGAGCACTGCTTTCAACTGATGCAACCTGCTTAGCGAATCTGCTAAAAGGCAGTGCCAGGGACAAAGGGCAGTGGAAGTGGAGAGTGAAATTGTAGCCCTTTCATAAGTCCCTTCAAGTCACCAAATACAAGTATAATTTGAGAAGTATGTAATGTTTTCACATAAAAAGAAAACAAAATTAGATATCGCTTCTTGGCCTTTTGGCTAAGATCAAGCATAAAAAGAAAATAAGTTTGAAAATAATTCAGGTTGTGTATGGGTTTAGAGGTGTAGGCTGGTCTCTTACAATCCCTAAATTTGTGCAAAATAAGACTGTAAAGCTCCTTAATCCATCTGTACTTAATCTAGTGCCCTATGTTATCTGATTTCCAGATTTGAGTCCCTTTTGTGTCTAGGCAGTTTATTTTCCCACCCAGGGTAATTTATTACTTTGCACATCTCAGGGGCTTTCTTTTTTGACTGCATCGGGTTACTCATCAAAACTAGATCTTCCTTGTGGTCCCTAAACCAGGAAGGAGGAAATCACCACTTGCAGAATCTAGTGGAGTTTTGAAACAAAGGAAAACTGTCTACTCCAAACCTGTTGGATTAGCTTTGCATGAACTTCCTTTCCTCCAACCGAGGGGGTGGCCCTGGGAAACACCACTGGCACCATCTTTTACAGTTGGAGGCAGAAGCAAAATGGGCGAAGGGGGGGCAAATGGGTAAGAAACAACACACCCAGTCAGAAAAATAAGCCCTTGAAAGCACACACTAAAGAGACCCAGAGAGAACCGAAGCCAGTATCGGGGGAAGCCAGTATCGGGGGCCACGGTGAATGAAAATGGAACTTTTTTTCCTGAGCTTGACTGACTTAGACTTTAGCTATGAGTGCAGAGTGGCCTCACTCGAGGATAATGGTACCAACAGGATTTTATTACTAAGTACATCATATGTTTTATTTTTTGTAATATGCACAATAACCCTATATTTTTGTGTTATTTATTCCCACTTAACAGATGAACAAACAGACTCAGGTTCAGTTACTTCCAAAGGGTCACCCAGCAAGTAGGAGACAGAGTTAGGATTTGAACCCAAACAGAGTGCGGAGACCCCAGGCCTCCTCGGTTTTTCTCATGCGCCCGTGAGTCTCACAGAGGTGGTTCTGAGCACATTTCCCTGCCTTCTCCCGCCCTCTCTTTCCTGAGAGGACTTAGAAGGCTGGAGGAGAGGCTCTTGGTTCAGTGAGGGGAGAGGGCCAACATAAGCCAGTAGAAGGACTAGTCCCTCCTCCTGTCAAGGTCTCAGGTCTTTCATTTGTAAAATAAGGGAATTTGTTTCTACAGTCCCCTCTGTCTGGTGTATTATTGTAAAAAGCATAGCTTATGTGGAATAGATGGAGAGCTTTTTCTGGGAAACTTGACCACTTGTGCCAGGAGAAGACACTTGATATTTTGCTAAACTTCAAGAGAACTTGCACTTGCCCTGAAATGTAGCAAATGCAAGATTCTCATCAACTGAGAGAAAGGCCTTAGTTTTATTTTTTATTTACTTGTTTGTTTTGTTCAAAATACTACAGATGTCCCTTTTTCTCCCCATTGACCCGTTCCACGCCCTCCCACCCCCCTCCCCAGTCCCTCTCCCCACCATTGTCCGTGTCCTTGGGTTGTGCATATATACATATAAACTCTTTGGTTACTCTCTCCCCCTCCACCCACCCGCCCTCCTCCATCCCTCTGGGATTCGTCAGTCTCATCCATGCTTCCATGTCATTGAATCATTTATGTTCATCAGTCTATTAAGTTCTTTAGATTCCACATTTTAAATTTAAGGCTTAATGAAGAAAGAGCCTAGAATTGCAGGTCATGGGGATGGTGTGAGGTACCATCAGACTACTAACCCCCAACCCTCAAGACTGAGAGGAAGTGCTTCCTATGCCCTTTTCTCTCTTGACACAGTTTCCTCTTACTTGGTCACCTTATGACATTTAGACAAGTTTCAACTGGTGACCCTTTATTGTGAAACAAGTAATGCAGTCAGAGTTGAAAACAATTTTTCAAAGAAAGAAAGAAAGCCTCTGCCCCCGATTTGCTCCCAAAGAAAAACATCAAATTTAATTCACATCACTTGAAAATATATTATCCTTCCATTCAACAGATACTTACAGAGCACCTTCTATATC